>NC_140799.1:9922452-10092452 GCF_037176805.1 Vigna unguiculata
CTCTTGGGTTGTCTCATCCTAGAGAACCTTCATAGTCCGAATCTCCTTCCCTCTGAGTTGTTTGACTTGAGAATCTAGAATTCTCATCGGTCCAACTCCCAACGTCGAATTCTCACGCACTTGGACATCATCCTGCTCCAGCACGTGAGTAGGATCCGCCACGTACTTCCTCAACCATAATACGTGGAAGACATTGTGTAGGTTTGCCATGTGAGGTGGCAATGCAATCTCGTACGCCACTAGTCCAATTCACCTCGTAATCTGATACGACCCGATGAATCGAAGAGTCAACTTCCCTGACTTCAATGCTCTCCCAATACCTACTGTAGGTGTAACCCTGAGGAACACATGGTCACCAGCCTCAAACTCAAGTGGCCTCTTCCTCTTATCTGTGTAGGATTTCTGCCGACTTTGAGTTGCCTGCATCCGATCCTGTATTACCCTTACTTTCTCAGTAGTTTATTGTAAGAATTCTGGACCAAGTACTACAGACTCTCCATCCTGTTGCCAACACAAAGGTATCTGACATTTCCTACCATACAAGGCCTCGTAAGGTGCCATTCCAATACTGGAATGGTAGCTGTTATTATAAGTGAACTCCACCAGCGGTAGCACATCACTCCACGTCCCGAGGTGATCCAGGACACATGTTCTCAGTAAGTCCTCCAGAGACTGTATGGTTCTCTCAAACTAGCCATCAATCTGAGGATGATATGTCGAGCTCATTCTCAGCTGAGTGCCCAAGTGTTCTGCAATGACTGCCATAATCTCGATGTGAACCTCAGATCTCTATCTGAGATAATACTAGTAGGCACACCATGTAACCTGACTATCTCCCTAACATACAACTCTACTAGTTTATCCAGGGACATCTTCTGATTGATTGGCAGGAAATGAATGCACTTTGTCAATCTATCTACTATTACCCAAATAGAATCGTGCCCCCTCACTGACCTTGGCAGATGTGTAACAAAGTCCATGGAAATGTTGTCACATTTCCACTGAGGAATGTCAAGAGGCTCCAACGTACCACCTGGCCTCTAATGCTCGATCTTCGCTTTTTGGCACACTAAGCAAGATGCTACATAATCTGCCACATCGGTTTTAATGTCAGTCCACCAAAAGGTCGCCTTCAAGTCTTTGTACATTTTAGTCATACCTGGATGTATGCTAAGACGACTTTTATGCCCTTCATCCAAGAGCATCTTCCTCAATACTCGACTGCTGGGTACACACACCTTCTCTCTGAATCGCAAGATACCATCCTGAAGTCCTTTCTCTTCTCTATTCCCAACTCATTAATAATTTGCTGCAGTTCGTGATCCTTACCCTATTCCACCCGAACCTCATTCAGGAACTCATTAGATATCCTCAACATGCTACACCGTATATGACCTGCCTCCCTATCCAATCCCAGATTCATATCTCTCAGCTTCTCGATTAGCTTCAACTCCTTAATCATCATGGCTGAAACATGAGCCCTCTTCCTACTAAGAGTGCCTGCTATGACATTAGCCTTACCAGGGTGGTATAACAGCTCATATTCGTAATCCTTCAGGTATTCCAACCAGTGCCTCTGGCTCATATTCAACTCCTTGTGATCAAACAAGTATTTTAAACTCCTGTGATCGCTGAATACCTGAAACTATGCCCCATACAAATAGTGCCTCCATGTTTTGAGAGCAAAAACTACCGCAGCCAATTCCAAGTCATGTGTAGGATAGTTCTTCTCGTGTACCTTCAGTTGGCAAAAGGCATAAGCAATAGGCCATTTCTCCTGCATCAATACACAACCTAAGCCCTGGTATGAAGCATCACAGTACACCTCAAACGTCTTGGTTGTGTCAAGAATAGCTAGTATCGGTGCAGTGGTCAATCTCCTCTTCATGTCCTCCTTTGCCATCCTTTGTGTGTTGCCTCCTTTGGAAAGAGCGATTCTTTCCTTCCACTTTTAGATTCACCCCTTATTACTTTCTTCTTCACCCAATTTTCAAAAGAATATCTAATTCTGCCCACAAAACATCTCGTGGTCATAACTGGTTCTAACCCTAAAAGAAAAAAAAAATCCTAAGTCAGCCCTTGTTCAATGAGATTCATATCATTTGGTATTCAGAGCTTCGGTTTAAGTGTTTGAACGTCAAATTGGTAACATCCTTCCTTCTTTCTTATTTTACCAATTCATTACCTTATTACTTGTATTATTTATGTGTGTGCTGAATCATTGCAAAAGTTAGGGCCTTCTAAAAATTAAAAAAAGAAAATAGTTACAGCAATTCGTAATTGTACTGAAACTGTGAAAAAAAAATTGGGTCGAATGATTCATGCTTCGTAACAATTTTTATAAGGTAATATATTGGTGTTATTGAAGGATTGTTGCTAATTTCCTTCTTTTTACCTACTTTTCTTGTCTTTTTTTTTCTTTTTTTCTTTGTTAACCTTTCTTTGTCTACTTACAAGCGTTTCGCTGCACATATTGGAGAATTGTTCTTTGTTATGGCCATAATCTCTTGAATTGCCTAAGGAACCAAGGAGAATTTGAGTGGTAAAAGGCAAGAGTGTTTTATTTTTAGTAAAAGCCAATCTGTGAGTGCAAACACTTGAGTGGGTGAGAAAATTTTCAAACACCATATATATATTTTGTTCTTGTTACCTTGATCTGTTTGTTAATCATGGCAGAAAGGAATGATATTCAGATGCAAATTGCTGCATTATCTCAACATTTGGAGAGGTTGATGAAGCAACAACAAGATGAGTTTCATGATAGGTTGGACCAACTAGAGAATAGAACCCCACCAAGAGGAGGAGGAGGAGGGCCACAAAGGAATGAAGGGAGAATAGAAGGAGTAAGGTTGAATGTGCCACCTTTCAAGGGGATGAGTGATCCTGAAGCTTACTTGGAGTGGGAGCTCAAAATTGAGCATGTATTTTCTTGCAATAATTATAGTGAGGAGCAAAAGGTAAGGCTTGCAGCAACTGAATTTTCTGATTATGCTTTAATTTGGTGGAACAAGTTGCAAAGACAGAGGATTAGAGATGAGGAGCCATTGGTGGACACTTGGGGTGAGATGAAAAGGGTCATGAGGAAGCGGTATGTACCTTCTAGCTTCCATAGGGACTTAAAATTGAAACTACAAAGACTTTCTCAAGGAAGCAAGGGAGTGGATGAGTATTATAAGGAGATGGAGATTCTTATCATCCAAGCCAAAATTGAAGAAGATCCTGAGGTAACTATGGCACGTTTCCTTAATGGATTAAATCATGATATTAGAGATGTTGTTGAGTTGCAGGAGTTTGTGGATGGAGGATCTATTGCATAAAGCCATACAGGTAGAACAACAAATTAAAAGAAAGAGTACAACAAGAAAGAGTTCTACCAATTTCAATTCTTCAAACTGAAAAGATAGAGTAAAGAAAGAAGGTGTTGCCTCCTCTAGCAATTCAATGCTTTCTAATGAAGGAAAAATTGTTCAAAAGAAACCTGAACATCCACCAAAGAGGACTAGAGAAGTGAAATGTTTTAAATGTTTGGGCATGGGACATTATGCCTATGAGTGTCCTACAAAGAAGACTGTTCTTCTTAAGGATAATGGGGAGTACACAAGCGATTCTGATGGTGATGGTGGAGAGGTAGAAGAGAGTGATGGCGAATTGAAACCTAATGTAGGAGAGTTATACATGATTAGAAGGATGTTGGGAAGTCAAGTCAAGGCCGAGGATGCATCTCAAAGGGAGAATATTTTTCATACAAGATGTTCAGTTAATGGTAATGTATGTTTGGTAATCATTGATGGAGGAAGTTGTACCAATGTGGTGAGTTCAAGATTAGTGTCAAAAATGAACATGGACACTAAACCACATCCTAGGCCATACAAACTTCAATGGCTTAGTGAAGGAGAAGAAGTCCAAGTGAAACAACAAGCTGAAGTCTCTTTCTCCATTGGGAAATATGAAGATAAGATCTTATGTGATGTGGTTCCCATGGAGGCTAGCCATATTCTTTTGGGAAGACCGTGGCAGTATGACATTAAAGTCATTCATGATGGTTTCACTAACAAAATCTCTTTCATGTATCAAGATAAAAAAGTGGTCCTCAAACCCTTGTCTCCTAAAGAGGTGTGTGAGGATCAAATAAAAATGAGAGAAAAGTTAGCAAATGAGAGAAAGAGTGAAACACTTGAAAGGAAAAAGAAAAAGAGTGAAACACTTGACAGGAAAATGAGAGAAAATGAAACATTTGAGGGTAAGCAAGTTTATTTAGCAAGAGAAAGAGAGGTAAGGAGGGTGCTTTGTGCAAGACAGCCCCTCTACTTATTGTTTTGTCAAAATCAAATTTCAAATTCTGACCAATTTGGCAAATTTGAATTGCCCTCTAGTATTGAGTCCCTTTTGCAGGATTATAAAGATGTGTTTCCAGCAAGTGTCCCTGATGGTTTGCCACCTTTGAGAGGAATTGAGCATCACATTGATCTCATTCCGGGAGCTGCTTTGCCCAATAGGCCAGCTTATAGGAGCAACCCACAAGAGACCAAAGAGATTGAAAAACAAATTACTAAACTCATGAGTAAAGGTTGGGTGAGGGATAGCATGAGTCCATGTGCTGTACCTGTGATTTTGGTGCCCAAAAAGGATGGCTCATGGAAGATGTGTTCTGATTGTAGAGCAATAAACAAAATCACCATCAAGTATAGGCATCCAATTCCAAGGTTAGATGATCTTCTTGATGAACTTTATGGTGCATGTGTGTTTTCTAAAATTGATCTTAAAAGTGGCTATAATCAGATTAGGATTAGAGAAGGTGATGAATGGAAAACTGCTTTTAAAACTAAATATGGATTGTATGAGTGGTTGGTTATGCCCTTTGGTTTGACAAATGCACCTAGTACTTTTATGCGGTTAATGAACCATGTTTTAAGAGAGTTTATTGGTAAATTTGTTGTGGTGTACTTTGATGATATTCTGATCTATAGCACCAGTCTTGAGTTGCATGTTGAGCATTTGCAATCTGTTTTGGTTGTTCTTAGAAAAGAAAAATTGTATGCCAATTTGGAAAAATGCATCTTTTATTCTGATCATGTGGTGTTTTTGGGTTTTGTTGTGAGTGCTAAAGGTGTACAAGTTGATGCGGAAAAGGTCAAGGCCATCCAAGAATGGCCTACACCTAAGACTGTCAGTGAGGTGAGGGGTTTTCATGGTTTAGCAAGTTTTTACAGGAGATTTGTTAAGGATTTTAGTACCCTGGCTGCACCTCTAAATGAAATTGTTAAAAAGAATGTGGGTTTTAAATGGGGAGAGAAACAAGAGGAGGCCTTTGCTTCCCTCAAGCATAAGCTAACTAATGCACCTATTCTTGCCATGCCTAATTTTGCAAAATCTTTTGAAATTGAGTGTGATGCATCAAATGTGGGTATTGGGGCTGTTTTGCTGCAAGATGGACATCCCATTGCTTATTTTAGTGAAAAGTTAAGTGGGGCTGCCCTTAACTATTCTACTTATGATAATGAATTGTATGCTTTGGTTAGAGCTTTAAAGACTTGGTAACACTATTTGTTACCCAAAGAATTTTTCATTCACAGTGATTATGAGTCCTTGAAATACTTGAAAGGACAAGGTAAGCTTAATAAGAGGCATGCTAAATGGGTAGAGTTTTTGGAGCAATTTCCGTATGTAATCAAGTATAAAAAGGGGAAAGGAAATATAGTGGCTGATGCACTTTCTAGGAGGCATGCATTGCTTTCTATGCTTGAAACTAAACTGTTTGGTCTTGAATCTTTGAAAGACATGTACAAGGATGATGCAAATTTTGCTGAAATATATGTTGCATGTGAAAAGTTTTCTGAAAATGGTTACTATAGGCATATTGGATTCTTGTTTAAATCAAATAAATTGTGTGTGCCTAAGTGTTCCATTAGAGAGTTGCTTGTGACTGAATCACATGAAGGAGGTTTGATGGGTCATTTTGGGGTTCAAAAGACTTTGGAAATTTTGCAAGAGCACTTCTTTTGGCCTCATATGAAACGTGATGTACATAAGTTTTGTGATCACTGCATTGTGTGTAAAAAAGCTAAATCTAAGGTGAAGCCTCATGGATTATATACTCCTTTACCTGTTCCTGAATATCCTTGGACTGATATTTCAATGGACTTTGTTATGGGGCTGCCTAAAACAAAGAATGGAAAGGATTCTGTCTTTGTTGTTGTTGACAGATTTTCTAAAATGGCACACTTTATACCTTGCAAGAAGGTGGATGATGCTTGTCATGTGGCTGACTTGTTTTTCAAGGAAATAGTAAGACTTCATGGACTACCAAGGAGCATTGTGAGTGATAGGGATACAAAATTCCTTAGTCACTTTTGGAGGACCTTGTGGGGTAAGATTGGTACTAAATTGTTATTTTCTACTACTTGTCACCCACAAACTGATGGTCAAACTGAGGTAGTCAATAGAACTTTAGGCACATTACTTAGGACTGTTATAAAGAAAAATCTTAAGTCTTAGGAAGCATGTTTGCCTCATGTTGAGTTTGCTTATAATAGGGCTGTCCATAGCACAACTAATTATTCACCTTTTGAGATTGTATATGAATTTAACCCTTTAACTCCTCTTGATTTGCTACCTATGCCTAACATTTCCATGTTTAAGCATAAAGAAGCACAGGCTAAAGCTGACTATGTGAAGAAGTTACATGAGCAAGTAAGGGGTCAAATTGAAAAGAAAAACGAAAGCTATGCAAGGCAAGCTAACAAAGGTAGAAAGAAGGTTGTCTTCCAACCTGGAGATTGGGTTTGGGTGCACATGAGAAAGGAAAGGTTTCCAGAACAAAGAAAATCAAAGCTTCAACCAAGGGGAAATGGTCCATTCCAAGTGCTTGAAAGAATAAATGACAATGCTTACAAAATTGATCTGCCTGGTGAGTATAATGTTAGTTTCACATTCAATGTGTCTGACTTATCCCTTTTTGATGTAGAGGGAGAATCTGATTTGAGGACAAATCCTTCTCAAGAGGGAGAGAATGATGAAGGTGTGACAATGAGCAAAGACAAGGATCCACTTGAAGAACTTGGAGGACCTATGACAAGGTCTAGAGCAAAGAAAGCAAAAGAAGCTCTACAACAAGTGTTGTCAATATTATTTGAGTACAAGCCCAAGTTTGAAGGAGAAAAGACAAAAGTTGTAAATTGCATCGCGGTCCAAATGGAAGAGGACTAACGCGCCAGATTAATGCAGTTTCTTTTATTTAAATAAAGGCTCATTTGACATCTTAAGAACCAGCCTTGGAAGACTAAGAAGACCTTGCTGAATAATTTTGGATGACTTTTTGGCTGCCCCAATTTCAGTTATAATTAGCCATTAGGTAGTGGACAATTATTAGCTTGATTGGTTTATTATTAGCACTAGTGGGATATAATGACAATTAATGGTCTTTTTGTAACCCTAATAGTTAAAGCCTCTATATAAGCTGAACCATTTCTTATCAATGAAATCAAGTTAAGTTTTGTTCAGAAATTCAATTTTCTATCTAATAGTGAGAGTGATTCTCCTAGTTCTTGAGTGATTCAAGAACCCTTGGCTGTATCAAAGGATTTTGCCATCCTTTGTGTGTTGCCTCCTTTGGAAAGAGCGATTCTTTCCTTCCACTTTTAGATTCACCCCTTATTACTTTCTTCTTCACCCAATTTTCAAAAGAATATCTAATTCTGCCCACAAAACATCTCGTGGTCATAATTGGTTCTAACCCTAAAAGAAAAAAAAAATCCTATGTCAGCCCTTGTGCAATGAGATTCATATCACATAAGCAATAGGCCGTTTCTCCTGCATCAATACACAACCTAAGCCCTGGTATGAAGCATCACAGTACACCTCAAACGTCTTGGTTGTGTCAAGAATAGCTAGTATCGGTGCAGTGGTCAATCTCATCTTCATGTCCTCAAAACAGACTTCACACTCGTCTGTCCAAGAGAAAGGCTGGTCCTTTCTAGTGAGTTGAGTCAATGGACTCACCATCTTGGAAAACCCTTCCACAAATTGTCTGTAATAACCCGCCAGACCCAAGAAGCTTCTCACCTCAGTAACTATCTGCGGTCTCTCCCACTTCACCACCGTTTCAATTTTTGCTGGGTCCACTACTATGCCTTGGGCTGAGATTACATCGCCCAATAAATGTACCTTATCCAACCAAAACTCACACTTCGACAGCTTCCCATACAGTTTATGCTCTCTGAGAATTCCAAGCACCACTCTCAGATGCTCTGCGTGTTCATCTCGACTCTTAGAGTATATCAGTATGTCATCAATAAACACGACAACAAACTGATCCAGGTACGGTCGAAATATCTTGTTCATGTAGTCCATGAAAATAGCAGGAGCATTTGTCACCCCGAACGACATCACTACATACTCGTAATGCCCGTAGCGTGACTTGAACGCCGTCTTCTGCACATCCTCCAGTTTGACTAAGATCTGATGATATCCAAACCTCAAGTCAATCTTAGAGAACACTGCGGCTCGCCTCAGCTGATCCAGTAGATCGTCTATCCTCGACAATGGATACTTATTCTTTATGGTCAACTTATTCAACTAACGGTAATCAACACACAACCTTGAATTGCCGTCCTTTTTCTTTACTAAGAGTACCGGTGCTCCCCAAGGTGATGCGCTCGGCCGGATGAACTTCTTCTCCAACAAGTCTTCTATTTGCTTCTTTAACTCGGCCAATTTCGCTGGTGCCATTCTATAGGGTGCTATGGATACTGGGTCAGCACTAGGGATAAGATCAATGGTGAAATCTACATCCCTACTCGGTGGTAACTCTAGTATTTCATCTGGAAACACATCCACATACTCCTCCACTACTAGAATCACACTAATCTTCTTGGCGGTGCTATTCTTCTTTATATGAACCACTATCATAAAACAGGTGCCTCCCGCTTCCACTTCATCTATTGCTCTCTGGGCTGAGATTAACTCTAGTCCATCATGTTCTGGGAATACCAAACTGCGCCGTCCACAATCAATTATAATGTGATTGTTCGACAGCCAGTCCATCCCCAAGATTACTTCTAGCCCCTCCAAAGGCAATCACACCAAGTTCACCTTGAATATGTGACGTGCCACTTCCATTGAACACCCAACGCAAACTGAACTGGTAGCTACTTGACCCGAGGAGGGAGTTGAAACAAGCAACTCACACCCCAAATCACGTTTCACCAAATTCAATCTCCTCACACACGCATTAGCAATGAAAGAATGTGTTACTCCAGAATTGAACAACACCAACACTGAATAACCCAACAATAAGCAAGGCTCAAGGATAAGGTTACCTGATCGAGTAGTCTCTGTGGAGGTGAAGGCAAAGACCCTACCGACCGCTCTAGCCCTTTCTACGGGTGATGCTGCTGGTTTCTTCACACTCAGACTCTTCTTTTCTTGGCAATTATTTGCAAGGTGTCCAGGTTTGTCGCATATGAAACACTTGCGACGGTCGCCTGACCCTCCTACTCCACCTGTCAGCTGTGGGCAATTCCTTTTCAAATGGGGTCCGCCACACTGGTAGCAAATGGGACCCTGAGATGTCTGTGGTCGGCTATAAGGCTTTTTCATCTGCCTCGCCTCTACGACACTTTTTTGATGTCTAGCAACAGGACCAGGGCCCTTCTCTAGGTGCTCAGCACTCTTGGCCTGTTCCACCAAGACTGAAAACCTTATCTCTCTCAAAGGTATCACCACCTTCTTCAGTTCATGTTTGAGTCCTCGCTTAAACTTCAAGCACCTCCACTCCTCAGTAATGTTCTATGAATAGTATCTCGCTAGGTGCTCAAACTTATTCACGTATTCCAGCACCGTCATATCCCCTTGCTGTAGTGCAAGGAACTCAGCTTCCCTGTCCTGCCTGGCTGTGTTAGGGAAATATTTCTCCAGGAACCGCGTCCTGAAGTTAGCCCAATCTATCAGTTCCTCTCGAGTCTGCATCTGCTGTTGCATTCCCGCCCACCAATACTTTGCATCCTCATTCAGCAAATATGTGGCAAACAGCAGCTTCTGCTCATCTTCACAGTTCATCACTTTGAAGATCTTCTTACATTTGCAGAGCCACAAATTCGCTTCATCGGGAGAGGCTTTGCAAGTGAACTCCGCTAGCTTGTGGCGCACGAAGTCCTCCACAGTCGGCACCCTAACTGGTGCAATTGCCATTCTAGGTTGTGCTGCTACCGGTGTCTGCATTGCATCCACCATCAGGTTAATAGCCTCTGCGATGTCATCAGTACCACTACTCCTTCTCCTCCTGTTAGCAGCCATAGCCTGGATACGCCACATTACAACTGTTAAAACCAATTCACTTAGTTAAACAAAGTCACTCATCTCTTACCAACATACAATTAAATCACACACAATCAAACGGTAAGCTCACTCTCCAAAATCCCTAAAATATTTTTTTTAAATATTTTCAAAATTTTTGCTCTAATACCAATTGTAACATCCCTAAGGAATATTACTAATTTTAATTAAATAAAATAGGAAATGAAAATAAACCTCATTTAATATGATATCATTTCCCAAAACACGAAAAATTAAGAACTTTAATATAACATAATTCATATGTTCGCAATAACAGTATTACAAAATCCATCAAAATTCCACATAATAAATTAAATTTCAAAAGTCTAAATATAAAAATCCGATCAAAAACCCAGGTAGCCCCTGCACTCCGCCTCTAAGCATCTCCTGGCCCACCTATCAAATCATCCGCTCCCAGATAACAAGTTATCCGATCATCGTCACACACACACAGAAAGGGTGAGCTATGCACCATATATAAAAATATACATGAAATAAATATGCCACCCATCCCAAAAAGAACATGCCTAATTATTTCATTATTTTCAAATTGCCCATCCATGATCTCATAGTCCTTCATGAGTCATATACATGAACTAGGTCTTGGGACTTCATTGTGCTTCCACGAAACTAACCCATTCGTGGTCCATCCCTATGAGCCTATCCTTCTCATAGTCCTGCCCTACAAACTCCTTGTCTATAGTAAATCATCTAAGCCTTCTTAACTTAGACCCTGACACGCACGCAACCACCATACTATGGACTCGTCGCCCAATAGTAGCCGACAGAAACATAACAGTTCCTTGACCATCGTGCGTCCGACGCATGTAATCACCATACTAAGGACTCCTCGCCCATTAGTAGCCGACGGGAACTCAACCAGTTCCATGCCCATCATGCGTCCAATCATCAAGCACATCCCAGACCCCTATTGGACTTAGTCCTTCAAGCCCAAATACCACAAACACAAGCATATAATTCCTATCCTTTAGGAAATAACAAGCAAACAGTCCAAACAGTGCACAAACACATGGCTCCGTGCCATTCTCGCTTTAGCCACGCATGTTCGCCCAAGCTAGAACCTTGGTCTCGCTTAGGTTAGTCCACCTCGTCTAAGCGAGCGTGTAACAATGTCTGTACCTCGTCATCTCGCTTAGGCGAGCTCTCCTCGCCTGAGCGAGACCTTTAGTCGCTCAAAACACACAAAGCTCCTCGTCTGAACAAGGATTCACTCAACAAAACTCCAAGTCTCATCGCAATCTCGCTTAGGCGAGCCATTCTCGCCTAAGCGAGCATACTTGTCGCTCAGCACCCCAAAACCTCTTGCTAGGGTGAGACGTCGCACTCAAAACATCCAGGTTTCCTCGCGACCTCGCTTAGGCGAGCCAATCTCGCCTAAGCGAGATTGTATTTTGCCCAAACCCAACCTTGGTCGCTTGAGCGAATTGCTCGAGTATGAACACTGAATTGACTCCTGGAACTCTCTCCTAGGCGAGAAGGAGTCACTTGGGTGAAACTTGTAGAGTTTCGCCATTGCTCGTGCACCAAAGACACCAAACAAATGCAAATTAACAATACAATCATGTTCATTCAATCTATATCATCAATCAAACTCTAAAACACAATGTAAACATGTTTAAATCCTCAAAACACAGAAATTGACAATGAATCAAATAACAGTACCCGAAATCCTCATCACATTCTTGTTTCATACCCAAAAGACTTTACACTCCATATTCTCTTGCCAAATTCTCAATTGCAGTGTACATTATACCAGAAACCACAACACATAAAATTCCAATTTGAGAACAACACGCAGAAACACAAACCATATAAACATACACATAATTTCAACATGATTTAGCAAAAATAAAGTCTACCTTATGTCCATCAAGGTTTGAACCCATGACACTCCACTCATAGGGTCAAATCACAACCATTACACCAATTCAAATTTAATGATAGCTATTATAATCCTATGATTATAATATCAACCACTAGTCACAATTATATTATAAAAATACTAATAAGTCAATTAACACACAACAGACATGCATAAGACTCGAACCCAAGTCCTCTCACACAAACAAAGTACTCTCAACCATTTAAGCTAGTTTTCCATGTCACATTAAACAATATTTAATTCCATAAAGGCTCTTCCTACTCGTATTAATTAATTAATTAATTAATTTTCACGAGTCTTACAATAAGGATTAAGGAAATAATCTATGATTGAATCGTTTGATTGACTAAATGTTGTTATTGCTCTAACAATTAAAATGTAAAATCAAGTAGCGCAAAGTTTCTTTAACATGACAAATCAAGTTTGAGATCAATCATAAAGGGAAAGAAGATATCCTGATGAGCATCAACTGATTCAGAATTGAAGTCATGAAGAATGACATTGAAGATTCAAACTAAGGAATCAAATTAAAGAGGTTATCAAGTCATTCCATATAAGGAAGATTTCAATGACGAGTTGCAATTCGAACTATGAACTGCTAGCTAAAACAACATCTATAATGGATGTCAAGACATACTAGAAGAATACGAACAAGAGAAAAGAGAAAGAACAAAGTGTTAGGAAGTTTTCATACCAATATTGTCTTTGAGAAATTGGATTGAGAGATTGAATATTGTAATATCCTTCACTTAGTGAAGTTGTAACCTGTGAGATGTATTGTGCACTCCTACTAAGAAAGTGTCATTTTATTAGTGTTGTAATTGAGATTTTTTTTTCTCAAGGGGAGATTGAGAAGGATACTTGGAGTACATCGATAAATAGAAACTTATGTAACCTAGAGATGGTGATACTCGCCACTAATCAAAGTTGTTGGCTAGTGAAACTTTTTAAGCAGGTTGCTTAAGAGATTGGATGTAGCCTCAAGTGGAGGTGAACTAGTATAAATTTGTTGTGTGCATTTTCTCTTTTCCTACTCTTTACTTTAAGTGGGTAATTTGTTTACAATTTTATATTTGTGCGCATAGTTTTTGAAGTTATTTTTCAGGCTTTATTCACCCCCCTTCTATAACCACAACATCTTAAAAAAAGATATTATTTATCCAACAAATTCGATGGAAGGAAACAATCAACAAACGAATAACTCTCCACTTTTCAGAGGCGAGAAATATGATTTATGGAAATTAAAATGTTAGCATATTTAGAAGCTGAGAATCTGGACTTGCTTGACATCATCGAGAAAGTTATTTCCCCTTTATCAGATGATAAAGGATAATTACTACTAGGAGGTAAATAAATTTGATATTGCTAAGAAGTATGTATATCAGTTAAATGCAAAATTAAAGCATTGTTGAATTTGTGTCTTGTTTGAGGAACCAATTACTAAAGTACATGCAATGTTTTTAGCTAAAGAAATGTGAGATACTTTAGCCTTGTCTCATTGGGGATCCAAAGAGGTAAGAAGAAGTAAATTAACCATTTTGATGCATCATTATGAAAATTTTATTATAGAAGAAAATGCATCAATATAATATATGATTGAACTCTTACAAACTCTACTTAATAGTTTAATATCTTTTGGAACAATATATTATAATTATGACGTAAATGATAAAATCTTGCGCACTCTGCCACCAAAGTGGAGAGCCCAAGATACATCTCTAAGTGCTTCCAAAGGCCTTGAGAAGATGTCTTTGAAAGAACTTGTAGGGATTCTTATTTTTCATAAGTATATTCTACAAGGAGGCGAGAAGAAGTCGAAGGTATAACTCTACCTCTTAAAACCAAGCAAAAGGTAAGAAAAGCAAGTCATCCAAAGCTTTGGAGACATTAGACGAAGGCTTAGCTGATTTTGACTCTAAAGGAGATGACAAATTAAATCTCCTAACAAAGAAATTTAAGAGAAATTTGAAAAAGCCTAACTATGGTAAAAGCAAGAGACTCAAAAGTAAAGACAAAGAAAAGGTGGTATGCCATCAATGTAA
The DNA here is from genome assembly GCF_037176805.1 of Vigna unguiculata. Lineage (NCBI taxonomy): Eukaryota > Viridiplantae > Streptophyta > Magnoliopsida > Fabales > Fabaceae > Vigna > Vigna unguiculata. Next base: position 9,936,730 of record NC_140799.1, read on the forward strand.
GAAACCAGGTCATTGCATATCAGAATGTCTTGACCTAACAAGTAAGGAAAAATATAAGAAGAACAAAATCTCATGGCTACATGGGAGGACATGGATTGTTTTGAATCAAAGGGTGAAGAAACAGACACCGACTTCGTGACAAATGCGAATAATGACATATGAGACAACTCTGATGATGAAGAGGTAGATTTCTTTGACCTTGACTCTATTAGACAAGCATACAATGATTTTTTTTCTTATAATGTTAAACTCATAAAAATGTATAAAACATTAAAGAGAAATACCAAATAAAAGTGTAAAGAACTATAAGACAGACTAAGAGTAGCAAATGAGATAAATGAGAATTTGAAGGCAGAAAATAGTACCCTAAGTAGTAAAAAGTTAGAACTAAAAAAGAAACTAGTTGAACATGATAAAACAAATGAGGAACTAGAAAAGGAATTAGTTCTAACTTCGAAAAATATAGGTAAACAACCCATAGAAATGGATAATAATAAAATAGAAGAAGTTGAGGCGAAAAATGCAGCCACAAAGAAACTGTTAACACGAGCTAATTCAAATGAAAAATCATTAAATGTACTTCGTTAAAGCTCCAGAAAATCACATAACAAAACAGGGATTGTATATAAAGCATAAATTAAGAGTTGACTTTGGTAAAGGTAGTGTTCTGCAAAAGAACTAACCTCTAAGGACGTAGAGAAGTTTGGGTACCTAAGTCATAGATAATTCCCATTGCATATATATTCAACCCAACAAAAAAAAAACCATGACATGGTACCTTGATAGTGGGTGCTCACAACACATTATATGAGAAAAATCTATATTCATAGGCCTTTAACCAAAGAAATGAGGACAACTATGTTTGGAGAAGAGCAACATGGTACAATCATAGGAATTAGACAAGTGAGCCTTAAACCTTCTTTGTAATTTATTAATGTATTATTAGTTTATGGGTTGAATGATAACCTATTGAGCATAAGCCAATTATGTGACAATGGTTGTGATGTAGTATTTGATAAAGATAAATGTATTATAAATAAACACAATGTCACACACCTTTTTATCGTAAAAAGGGCAAGAAAACTTGTATAAGATTGACATGGATGAATTGACAACTCAAAAGGTGTATTTCCTAATGACCACACAGGAAGGTCACTAGCTATGCACAAAATGTGTGGCCACATAAGCTTGAGACAATTCTCAAAGCACAAGAAACAAGGCCTTGTAAAGGCTTTCCAAATTTATCATTCAAAGACAATCTTTTGTGTGAATCATGTGTCAAGGCCAAGCCAGTTAAAAGATCTTTTAAAAGCATAAATGATGTTTCAATACAAATACCTTTAAAACTGTTCATATTGATCTAAATGACAAAAGGTGTGGTCTGGTAATTGTTGATGACTTTACTAGATGGACTTAGGTTAAATTTGTAAGAAATAATGACGGATCTTATAAAATATTTTACAAGTTTATTAAATAAGTGAAAAATGAAAAAGGTATAACAATAATTTTTTTAAGAAGTGGTCAAGGTGGAGAATTTCAAAATGAAAAAAAACTTTGTGAATTATTTGAAAGTTTTGGTATTACACATAATTTTTCAACTCCAAAAACACCATAACAAAATGGTGTAGGGGAAAGCAAAAATAACACTTTACAAGAGGTGGCTAGAACAATGTTATATTCTAACTCCACACCTAAATATTTTTTTGGTAGAAGCAATTAATACAACTTGTAATTTACATAGTAGAGTCTACATAAGACCTTTGATTAAAATGACTCCTTATGAATTGTGGAAAGATAGAAACCCTAACATTTCATATTTTCATCCTTTTGGTGTTCAATGTTTTATATTAAATACAAAACATAATCTAGGAAAATTTGATTCCAAAAGTGATGAAGGTATTCTTCTTGTCTATTCAAACACGTCCAAAGCATATATAGTGTATAATTTTTGAACGTGTACTATGGAAGAAGCCATACATGTGAAATTTAACGATCATAATCTTGATAAGAAATTATCAGAGCTAGAAGAATGTTCTAGTTTTAACATGAAAATTACAAAAAATATTGTGATAAAACCTACTATAAATTATCTTGCATTAGACGCTCCCCGAATAGGCGATCCCTCACTTGACGAGGAGGAAGTAAATGCAGAAAATAACTCATCAAAAGGACCAAACACTCCTACTAAAGAAAAGGAATCCTCCTTACACATAAAGAAATACCATTAAATTGAAGACATTCTAGGTGATCCCCAAAAATGAGTCACAACAAGATTAAAGCTCAAAAATCATGAAGCAATTTAATCTCAAATTAAGCCTAGAAATATAGATGAAGCTTTAGAAGATGAAAGTTGGATACTAGCAATGAAGGAGGAGCTAGACCAATTCGAAAAGAATAAAGTTTGGACATTGGTGAGTCTTCCCCAAAGTAAAAGCATCATTGGAGAAAAATGGATATACAAAAAAAAGAAAAGCTTGATAAGCAAGCTAAATTTGTGAGAAACAAAGGTAGACTAGTAACTAAAGGTTACTCTCAACAACAAGGTATTGACTATATTAAAACTTATGCTCATGTTGCTAGATTAAAAGTTATTCACATATCAATTTCATTTTCTGCATATAGTAATATAAAACTATATCAAATGGATGTAAAATATGCAGTCCTAAATGTTTTTATCAAGGAAGACGTATATGTAGAACAACTCCCTAGTTTTGAGGATTCAAAACATCCAAATCATGTTTATAAACTTAATAAAGCTTTATATGGTTTAAAACAAGCTCCTAAAGCTAGGTATGAGAGGTTGAGTATCTATGTAATGGATTAGTTGTATGGGACAATTGACTTTTCCAATCCAAGATAGATTTGCACCTAGGTTATCACAAAATTTTAGTTAAAGTGGAAGATGTTAAAAAATAGGTTTAAATCAAGCTATGGTCACCATGAACTCCTAATTATGCCATTTGGTATGACCAATGCTCCAAATATCTTCGTGGATTATATGAATTGAATCCTCAAGCCCTTTATTGATAAGTCTATAGTAGTATTCATAAATGATATCCTGATACACTTTCGTACGTGGGAAGAACAAGCAAAACATCTTGTTATTGTCTTGAACACTCTAAAGGAAAAAAATAGTTATATGCCAAGTTTTCAAAGTGTGACTTTTAGATGTTATAAATACAAGTTTTCAAGCACATCATCTCAACTTAAGAAACATTAGTGGATCTTTTTAAAGTATAAGTTGTTCTTCAATGGCAACTTCTTAAAATTGTTACAAAATTTAGAAGGGATTATCAAGATATTACATGAGATTTAAGAAGATTTTTGTAAAATAGTGGTTCCTTTGACTCAAATGAATAGAAAATAGCATCCTTTTGCATAGACAAAGCAAAGTGAGAAGAGCTTTGAAGATTTAAAAAGAAGGCTAACTAATAACCATATGTTAACAATCCTTAATACAAGTCAACCTTTTGAAGTTTTATATGATGCTTCATATCAGGGAGGGACTAGGATGTATTCTAATGCAAAATATGAAAGATGTTGTGTATGTCTTTTGTCAGTTGAAGGTACTTGAACAAAATTGACTAACTCATGATTTAGAATTGACAATAGTCATTTTTTCTTTAAAAATCTAGACATTTTTTTTGTGGATCTCACTTTGATAAGAGCTTAGGGTTTGTTTGATTGGAAGGAGCTTAATGCGAGAAAAGGAGGATGAATGTAATTTTAAAAGATTATGATTTTCAACTAATGTATCATTCGGGTGAAACAAATTTTGTTATGGATACTTTAAGTCCCAAGAAGATACAAATGTGAACACATACGATTAAAGAGATGGAGTTGATTGAAAATTTTAGTAGTTTGAATTTGGAGGTATTGTTTAGATCACCGTAGTTGTAATATGCTTATTATAACTAGTGAGTTTCTAGAGAAACGAAGGAGAAGCAATTACTGGACCTATTTGAAGAATATCATTGTATATTAATAAAACTAAACAATTCTCTTTAGGAGGAGATGATATCTCAAGGTTTAGAAACAAAATATGTGTCAAAAGATGATGAATTAAAGTAGATGGTGTTAGTTATGGGTCATAAAAGTAAGTTCAGTTTGCATCCAAATATGACTAAGATCTCAAAAAATCTTATTGGTGACCTCACGTGAAGAAATATGTAGCAAAGTTTTTAGTTGCTTGTTTAAGTTGTCAAAAATTCAAGATTGATCATTAATGACAGAATTAACCCAACTAAACATTCTAGCGTGGAAGTGAAATAGTTTCTCTATAGATTTTGTTACTCATTTAACATGTACCTTGAGGAACCATGACTCAGTTTGGATCATTGTGTACAGATTGATGAAGATTGCACATTTTCTACCTTTAGATTTAAAAATTCTTATTTTGAAGTGGCCTAGATTTACATAATTGAGATAGCCAAATTACATAGTATACCTCAAACATTTTATTAAACTAAGATCCTAGATTTGATTCTTGATTTTGGCAAATCCTTTAGTTAGCCTTGTGAATAAAACTCAGACTCAATTCAATATATCATCCTCAAACTGATGGACAATTATAGAGAAATATCCAATCACAAAAGGATTTTCGCAGAATTTGTATGATGGATCATTTGAGAAATTGGGATGAACTTTTACCTTTAGTAGAATTCACCTATAATAAAAACTACCAAGCAAACATAGGGATGACTTCTTTTGAAGCATTATGTAGATTGAAATGCATACCACCTTTATGTTGGTTCCAGGATGGTGAAAATGTGTTGATTGGACCAAAATTAATACAATAGACAAATGAGAAGGTTAAGATGGTTCAAGAAAGATTGGAAACATCTTTGAGTAGACAAAAATATTATACAGATCAAAGAAGAAGACCTTTAGAATTCTTTATAGGTGATGATGCACATCCTAATCTTCTTATTAAAATAATTTTTTAGGACAAAGAATTGATTTGTTAGGGATAATTATAACTCTCTCTTTCTCCCCCAACCTTTTTCATTTCCCTTTTTCTCTCCCCCTATTCTCTACATACTTTTACCTCCAATCTTCATCTCTTATATAATATGATTGCAACTCACAATAGTTGAGGAGCCAAGGACTGTTTCTAACTGTTCAAATCTTTAAACAAAATAAGTTTCTACTTACACCAGAGATTCCTTCTCTCTAATTTTCCTTATAATTATCATCAATCTTAGTGGAGTTAATTAAGAAAGGTGATCCTCTCAACTTGGTTTAATATACTTAAATTTTGTTATGTTTGGATACCTTGCTCTAGGTTCCTTCATTTTGGAATAGTCATCTTACTTCAATTTTGGAAATTAATTTAAAGGTTTAATTATGTCTTTGGTCCTCATTTTGGAGTCAAAATCTCAAAATGGTACCCAAATTTTTAAAAGTCTCAAAATGGTCTCCTTTTTTGTTGAAATGTCTCACGTTTGCCCTTTCCGTTAAGTCAAGGTTGACGCTGTTAGAGGGAGTGCCATGTGTCAGTTCCTCGTTTTTTTCAATTTTTTTTTCAATTTTTTTTAAAAAAATCAAAAAATTGCCACGTGTCAAGCTGTCATCGTGCCACGTGGTAGTGATAGTGACACGTGTCAGTATTACGCCACGTGTCATTTTCTTAGTCTCAATTTGGTCCCTTTATTTTAATTTGTCTCAATTTAGTCCCAATTTTTGTAAAAATTAGCAATTTTGTCCCCCTCCAAATTGAAATCAAATTTAATTTTTATATAAATGTACACAAATATTTCCATCAAAATTGATATTTCAAGTAAATATTTTTAACCAAATTAAGTTCATTTAATTCATATTTTACATTGAACTTTATTTAAAATAGTTTAAAAGTTGTTAATAGAAAATAATGTTAATAGAAAAAAATTCATAAATTAACTAGTTCATGTTACAATAAAACACATAAATTTAAAATTTGAAAACAATTTTAAGTAAAGTTGAATATGAAACATAATTTTAAATAAACTTAGCTATGTTAAAAATATATAATAAAAATATCAATTTGAATAAAAATATCAAATTTAATAAAAATATTTGTATAACATTTATATAAAATTAAATTTTGTTTCAATTTGAAGAGGGACAAAATTGCTCATTTTTACAAAAATTAGGACTAAATTGAGACAAATTAAAATAAAGGGACCAAATTGAGACTAAGAAAATGACACCTGGCATAATACTGACACGTGTCACTGTCACTGCCACTCTGTCACTGCCACGTGGCACGATGACATCTTGACACGTGGCAATTTTTTGATTTTTTTAAAAAAATTCGAAAAAAATAAAAATAAAAAAAATTCAAAAAATCGAGGAACTGACACGTGACACTCCCTCTAATGGCGTCAACCTTGACTTAACGGAAAAGGCAAACGTGAGACGTTTCAACAAAAAAGGGGACTATTTTGAGACTTTTAAAAATTTGGGTACCATTTTGAGATTTTGACTCCAAAATGGGGACAAAGGCATAATTAAACCTAATTTAAAAATAAGCAATATAGGTAAATGAAGCTTATTTATGCTTCTGATACAACCTTAAGATAGTTGATTTAGATGTGAAAGTGACGTGGTCATAATATCTTGAGTTTTGGACATGGACTATGGTTGATAGAAAATTCATTTGAATGCTTGGACTTCTGTGTTGTTGAATTTTGGTTGATAAATGACTATTTAAAATGTTTTGAATTGGATACTCTTATTGATAAGATGATTTGGTAAATGTTTGTGATTACACAAAAGAATGATAAGTGCATGTAGCAAGTGTCGCAACCGAGGTCACGACGGGATGACGAAAAAATTATTTTAAAATACAGAGGAGTCGTCACCATAGTTTATTAAGGAAAACTATAGAAAAACCTTAAAAAGAATAGTCTTCGAATTACGTCAGTTACGTGTGGGGAAAGTATTAGCACCCCACATCGTTCGTCCAAAGACGGTTCCCTTTAATTAAGTGTGCAAAATTAATGTAACTTTTAAAATATTAGTTTTCCCCCCAAAAAAAATCAAACAGACAAACAAATACAAATTGGTAAAGAAAATATTGTTAAAAATTTTAGTTGGGCCCGACAAGGATTAACCTTGCTCCTACGTATCTCCATTCGCAATAGAGAATCAAGATTACGTAGTTCTTAAAAAACTATTTGGAAAAAGATCTTAAAACCATTTTAAATTTTTGGGAGGTAAACTCGACAAGGACTTGGCCTCGCTCTTACGTATTTCCATTCAGAATGGAAAATCATGGATCATGTAGTTCTAAATAAAAGACTTTGAAAAAGGATTTTGAAAAGATTTTAACTTTTTTGAAGGTGAACCCGACAAGGACTTGGCCTTGCTCCTACGTATTTCCATTCAAAATGGAAATCCGGGGATCACGTAGTTCTAGATAAAAAAATTATTGTAAAAGATGTGATTTTTGGAAGGTGAATCCGACAAGGATTAACCTTACTCCTACGTATCTCTAATCGGAATGGAGAATCAGGGATCATGTAATTCTAGATAAAAAAATTTATTGTAAAAGATGTGATTTTGGGAAGGTGAACCCGACAAGGATTGACCTTGCTCCTACGTATCTCCAATCGGAATGGAGAATCAGGAATCACATAGTTCTAGATAAAAGACTATTTAGAAAAGATGGAAGAGTTTGTAAACTTGAATTATTTTGAAGAGGTTTTGTAAGTTGTAAAAAGTAATTATACAACAAGTTTGAGACCCAACAAGATAACTAAAAAGTATTAAAATTAATGATTATCAAACGAGTTTGAGATTCGACATGAGAGTTAAAGTTATGAAAATAATGATTATCAAGCGAGCCCGAGACTCGACATGATAATTAAAGTTATGAAAAATTATGATTATCAAGCAAGTTCGGGACTCGACATGATAATTAATGTTATGAAAAATAATGATTATCAAGCGAGTATGAGACTCGACATGATAATTAATATTATGAAAAATAATTATTATCAAGTGAGTTTGGAACTCGACATGATAATTAAAGTTATGAAAAATAATGATTATCAAACGAGTATGAGACTCAACATGATAATTAATGTTATAAAAAATAATGATTATCAAGTGAGTCCGAGGCTCGACATGATAATTAATATTATGAAAAATAATGATTATCAAATAAGTCTGAGACTTGACATGATAATTAATGTTATGAAAATAATGATTATCAAGCAAGTCTGAGATTAGACATGATAATTAATGTTATTAAAAATCTTGATTATTAAACAAGTCCGAGACTCGGCATGATAATTAAAACTATGAAAAAATTATAAAAAGGAATGATTATCAAGCGAGTTCGGAACTCGACATGATAATTAAAGTTATAAAAAACAATGATTATCATGTGAGTCTGAGACTCGACATGATATTATGAAAAATAATGATTGTCAAACGAGTTTGATACTCGACATGATAATTAATGTTATGAAAATAATGATTATCAAGCAAATCCGAGACTTGACATGATAATTAATGTCATGAAAATTATGATTATCAAGTGCGAGACTCGACATGATAATTAATGTTATGAAAATAATGATTATCAAGCAAGTTTGGAACTCAACATGATAATTAAAGCTATGAAAATAATGATTATCAAGCGAGTCTAGAACTTGACATGATAATCAATGTTATGAAAATTTTTATTATCAAGCGAGTTTGAGACTTGACATGATAATTAATGTTATGAAAATATTTTGAAAGATTTTAATTATCAAGCAAGTCTAAGACTCAACATGATAATTAATGAGAATTTTGAAATTTTAATTATCAAGCAAATTTGAGGTTTAAAAGGATAATTAATGTCATGCAATATATCTATAAAAAAAATAATTGATAATTTTTTTAAAATATTATATATCTCTTTTAGAAAAGAATATCACCAAACAAAAATAAAATTTTCTCAGTTAATGCGTAGACATATTTATTATTCAATAGCTATCTCAAAATTCTTTATTCCAATATTCATGTTTAGTGTGTATCTTGTGCGTTATTTTGAAACATCCAATACAAGCAACATATGATATTAGCCATTAAAATTAACACTCGCATTCCGATACAAATTAAGGAAGAAGTATAAAAGATTTTGATTAATAAATTAACGTACCAAAAAAAGCTTTCAAATGCAGAGATTTATATATACATATAAGGTTTATGTTTATTTGACACCTTTTATGCCAACAAAACATATGCAACTTGCATCTAATATTAATGGCAATAAAGCCCATCCCAAATCCTTATATTACACAACCAACCATTTCTTTTGACATAACAAACCCATATTATAAGAGACAATTTCATAAAAACAATGATAGTTAGAACATGCACATACAGTGCCATGACGAGTTCGAGCTTTAGTGTAAGAGAAGGAAAAGAGAGAAAAAAAACAATCAATATGTTCGGTGCTATGATCTCATAATAAATATCACAAGTAAATATAAAAGGAGGAAAAAAACCTAGATTATTTTCACACCTGTGTGATGATTTTTGCTTTTCAAAATCAAAACAATGTTTGCAAGTGTACTAATTTGAACCAAAAATTTTTAAATAAAGGACTAAATTGAAAACAACTATTATCATTGCCATGTGTGATGATTGTAAGCTGCCATGTGGCACGATGTAAACTGACACGTGAGAGTTTTTAAATTTTTTGAAAAAAAATTAAAAATTTTAAAATAAATTTTTTTTTAAATAAAAAAAAATAAAAATTTCACGGCTTGACACGTGTCCTGGACGGACACGGTGTTAACTCCAACCTAACGGAGAAGACCAAATTGAATTTTTTTAGTTAATTAGGATACTAAATTGAACAAACCAAAAGTATGAGAACCAAATTGAACTTAATCAAAATGTTGGAATACTAAATCACTAATTATACCTTTTAATAAAATATTTATATATTTTTTCAATCATTTTAAATAATAATAATAAATGCACACATATAAATTAATTATTTCATCTGTATCTTTATAAAACTTTATTTCTTTATGTATATTTTTTACCTGTCAAAATGAAATAAAATTTTTTAAATGTAAGGAGAGCGGAAATAGTTCTAATAGCAGAGAAAAAAAATAAACATTAAAATAAAAAACGAAAAAACAGAAAATTTACAAATCAATGAGAAATATTAAATGAAATTATTTTAGTTAGAAAAAAAAAACTTAAACAATTATTATAAAACTAATACAAAAGATGAAAGGATAAAGACAAGGGCTTTAAAGAGTAATTAATATTTTCTTCGAAAATAATATTAAAAAACTCTAAAATATGCCAAAACCAGGAAGAACAGCATATGGTTTCGTAATTGGGAGCATTTTGATTTGATTAATCAGATGAAAAAGATGCATTTGAGTTGAGAAAAAAGAGGCCCACCTTCTTCCATGATGCCGCGTCATATTGGATCACTTCTCTCTAGGGAATTGCGTCACCCTATGAAGAAAAGTACAACTGTTTCAAATAGGCCATGAAACGGCTTTCCATTTGTTGTTTATGGCTCCAACACTCACTCACAACACAACACAACACAAACTCGTGTTACTCCATCAACTCTCGTCAATTGCATAAACTCACTCATTCACTCACCATTTCAACAAAATTCTCTTCTCTTCTCTTCTCTTCCACCATTTTTCTTTCTCTCAAATTTCTCTCTCTACCTTTCTTCCTCAACAATCTTCTTCTTCTTCCTACATGCGGCGTGTTATCGGTGCTCTCATATTTTTGCTCGCATTCCTCAATCCACCGTCGTCTTCTACGTTCTTCTCTCTCCTCTAGGTTTTCCAATTCACATGCTGATGCTTCCTTCGACATCCTTACGCACTCCAATGCCGCTGCTGTGTACACTGTAACTGCTGGACGATAAAGACTTTCTGCGAGTTCAATTACTGACGATGATTTTGATGTCAACCTCCTCCGTGTTCATCCTTGCTCTCCTTCATGTGTTGATTCTCTCTTTCCAAGGTATCAATCACGATGATTTCTTCCTGTTGTTTACGCTGCTCACTGCTCAATTCGCATGCTGCTACTATTTTCCTCTCATGAATAGCGAGCAACGATTTCACGAGCTTTTGTCGTTTTCTGTCGCGTGAAATTTCTTGGAGAGGTTGGTTTTCAATTTTGCAGGGTCTTTGAATGGTTACACCAGGGAGAGTGTATAACAGTGGAAGGAAATCTATGAAGATTGAGGAATTAATTTGTTGAGGTTGAGCCGTAGCATGTCAAGCTAACATTTGCACATTAGCTGACATGTGACAGACAATGAAATTGGTGAATTGTAACAATAAGTTACCTAGTGTATTTTCGCTATAGGGTGATGGTCGTTGAATGGGTTGATGTTGACAGCACCTAATAAACTGTAGCAGAAAGTTATTAGTACTACTATTGATTAACTGGGGAGTTCATGTTTTGTTTAATAATTAGTTGGTTTCTTCAAACTTTTGGTCAATTTTTTTCTTCTTGATTATTCTGTCTTGAGCAGCTTTCTAGTGTTTACATGTAGTTCTTGTTAGACTGGATGTGCAGCTGTATAATTTAATTATTCGGTAGTTCTAGGTAATACTTGCTCCTCATATATGAAACCTAATTCTTTCATGAGGCTTTGCTGGGAATATTGAATGTTGCCTATGTTTGTAAATAGAGTAGTTTGGTCTGTGTGGGTTGGCTTACATGCGGACATCATTGAGTATTTTAATGTTATGACTGCATTCCACTACACTTCTATCTGATCCTACTGCTCATTTTCCATCTCTCATCATATTGGCTTCTTCTTCATCCACTAATCTGAGAATTTGTCAGAGTATTTCTAGCATGCTTCTCATAGACCAGACTAAAATGAAATCACTGTTTATGCCTACTCCTTGGATTCTATTTAGTTATATATTAAGTACCTGTTATGGGACCTGCATTGTTACATGGAATTGATTCTTGGGCAGTGCAAATCCTACAAGAGAATAAAACCGACGTAGTAGCCATGAGATGTTAAGTTGGAAGAGGGGACATGAGATAGGATTAAAGATGAATGCATTAGAGAGAATTTGGCCTATACATCTGTTGCTGAAAAAAGGTAGCATCTCAGCTTAGGTGGTTGGATCATTGGGTGCATGTGCATAACATAAGTAAAGCCTAGTTAGAAGAGTAGATTAGATGGAGAGTATCCCTAATTACCTATTGCTAGAGGTAGAAAAAGACCGAGAAAAATTATAGGTGAAACCATTAAGAAGAATTGCAAGGGCAATATTTTTTGTCAATAGGCAGCCATGATTCACAACGGAACATTATGGTTTGGTGAATGTAGCTGACTGTATCCAGTTGAAACCAGTTCGATGTTGCTGCATTAGATATTTAGAAAAATAAATTCATTTCCAAATTCAATGTTTTCATTTGCAACTCTGGCATTCTCTCTAGAGAAAATTGATCTGAATGTAATGTCATACATTCTGGGGCAGGGATTCCATTTGAATTCTAATTTGGTCTAAGACATATTGCGATGGTCTTTTGTGGTTTTTGTCTTAATGGGGCATGTGTTCACCTTGTATTATTTTTTCATTTAGGAATTTTAGGAGAAGACTTATACATGTGGGATCTGTTGTGTGCGTGTGCCTTGTAAGTCTGTGTTGATGTGTCAGAATCTGCTGTGCAGTTGAACAGACTTAGGACACATTGTATTTTGGCTCATTTTTCTTTGTCAACATACAATTTCCTCCTTCTCCGGTCATGTGCCTCTACCAACCTTTGTCAGTCAAAGAAGTATTAGTTGACAAATGCATTCGCTAACATCTGCCCTGTAGTGTTTTATGCAGACCAATGACTTAGCACTGGAAACTTGAAAATTTAAATGTGAATTAATGTAGGAAATCTATTGTTTTATATCTTTGTATTCAATAACACTAATCCTTTCGAATGTCGAGTCTATTATAAGTTAATCTTTTGACAATGGTTACATGATGTTTAAAATGCTTCATCTTTTGGAGTATTTAATGATGGAACTGTAATTCAGTGGCTGTTGAACAGAATATATTTTAAATTATTAGATTTGCCTATGAACAAACTTTCTCATTTTCTTCTTGTATTCTTATTTAAGTTTCTTAAAATTGGTTGTAATTATGTCTCATACTCTCATGTTTTATTCAATTTTCTTAGAGAAGGCCACCTTGATCTTCCAGTTATTTATCTAAATTCCTTTCATAGGTGTGTTTTGTGATCATTTACCATCTTGTTGGTTGTGTACCTGACAGTTGGAGATTTAATACTTGATTATATTTCCATTAATGCATTGAAAAGGAAATTAGAGGATATGCCATAATGTATAGGCTCTTGATCATGAAAAATACTAAATCCAGATTAAATTAAATAAGATGGTAGTATAAAATCCTTCCAATATTGGATAGATTTTTTTCTAAATGAATCCTATGCTACTTTTATATTCTTGAGCTCCAGTTCAAATCAAATGACTTTGGAATTCATGGAAAGGATTTTAAATGGAAACGAAAGTCTTTTGCCTACTAGGCAGAGGTGGCTACTTGAGAAGGAGTGTGACTAATTCATTTATTTTTAAATGATTTTAAGAGATTCCTTTTGACGTTCTCTGCAAATTTAACTATGCTGCTATCTATAGCACTGTGATAGGTTATTTTTTTGCAGTGAACTCGCTTTCTATGAATGTCCTATTTGCTTCATCTGAACAAGCTAAAACATTGTTACTTAAACCTTCTTGGCAATCTCTGTCTCAAGGTAAGCTGTCATATTTTTCAACAAGTCATTATACTTCATGTTTACTACGAGACTAAGAATTAGTTTTCTTATGTAGGTCCTATTGTGACTCCAAGACCAAAACTTCTTCATGATGACCATCATCACCACAGTGGTAAACCTTATCCTTTGGTTCCATCCCCTTATAAAGACCCAGGTATTTCCTGAATGTTATACACTCTTCTTCTGCTACTACTTTTACCAGGGTCAGAGGTTTCTAAAATCCCAATGGCTTTTCTGCTCATGCAATACTGTAATTATAGTCCTTTTTTTCTTTCATACAATTCTCTACGTCTATATTTTGTATTGTGTGTTGGTGAAGGGAATCAAAAATTGTTTCTTTTTATGTATGATACTGTCAAACATGGTAAGATAGTGTAAATAGGCATGATGTCAAAATTTGGATTATTTGGAAGAATCTTTCGGATCTAGTTTGTTTTTGATGCTTGAGTACTCTTTTGAAAATTAATACATTTACTATATTTGATGTTTTCTTCACTACGTAAGGGTAAAAGTGCAATGGGGTAAAAGAAAATTTTGGATTGTATTAGTTTCTCAATGTTATTTCAAGATGCCTTCAGGTTTCTCAGTCTTCTGTCTTAAGGTATGGTTGGCCTGAAAGGTTCAGTAAATATTTAATACACTGGAGTGGAACTGGATATTCTATAATGGAAAATTCGAAGTTTCAGTTGGCATGAATGACGAGTTGAACCCTTTTCTTAATAAATTGCACACAATTCTGTGAAACAGCATTCCCCACCTCTTTGTTATCTAACATGACTATACCATAAAGCCATACACTCACTATACAAAATTTTTTCTTGCAGCTTGTAGCCAAATCTGTACTGATCCACTCACTGCAACTCCTTTTGGTTCACCTTGTGGCTGTATATTTCCCATGAAAGTCAGACTAGTACTGGGTGTAGCTCCTCTGGTTGTTTTCCCAGTCATTGCTGAGTTAGAGATTGAAGTTGCATCTGGAACATTTTTGAAGCAGAGCCAAGTGAGGATAATAGGTGTCAGTGCCGACAATCAAAATCAGTGGAGAACCATTGTTGATATCGACTTGGTTCCACTTGGGGAAAAATTTGACAATACCACTGCATTTCTGTTGTATGAGAGGTTTTGGCACAAAAAAGTTCACCTAAATAGGAGCCGTTTTGGTGATTATGCAACATTGTACGTTGTTTATCCAGGTAGTAGTTTCATTTTTTCTAATGACATTTTACTTTATCATTATCATATGTTTCTGCATGAGACTAATGCGGTTGGTATCCAGGTATTCCATCACCACTGCCACCTGGATATCCAATTGGGAGTAGTCCCCAGCCCAGTGAAACCGTTGGTTTTCTCCCAATCACTGCTTCCGTCATGAGTGAGCATGAGAAATTGACTCTTAAAACCATACTCATTATTGCTCTATGTTCTGCTGTACCCTTTTTAGTTTTGGTTGGAGCATTTTTCATTTTGTTGAAATGGTGGAAAATTAGGAGCTCATCAAGTGCCATCGGCCCTTCACTCACGTCATATCTAAATAAGAGATCTGGTATAGCTTTTTACTTTACTGTGTATGTTAATATTTTCATAAAATAATTTTCAGATGCTTATATAGAATCGGAACAATTTGTTAGATTGGTGAGCAATTTATTGTAAATTATACTCAACTGAATTGATGCCTAAAATATCATTTGTTAGGTTGAGTACAATTCCATTTGCAACTTTATTTTATCAGTTCACTAAGTCTTGCTTACTAAGATTATTGTCATTTCTATTTCTTTGAAAAGAGTACTTGTAAAATATATTATTATTTTACACTAGCTTTTAAAGGTTTGCCTAGCTTATGAAGTGGTTAATTTTGTCTCACAATTAAATTAGATATTTGTGATTTACGTGAGGACCATTATATAATAATGGTAAAACAGATTCTTATCCCCATAAATATAACTAGTATTTCAAAAGGATATAGCACTTACTTTCCAAAGGTTAGTCGAGTAATCTTTCTTACTGGAAAAAAAAAAAAAAATCTTTGGAGGCAATCCTTTGGTGGTCCTCTGCTTGTCCCTCAAGGATTCTAGGCCTGTCATTGGTACTTTGACTCAAGTAACATATCCCTATATCATATTTTCTACTGAAAGGACGCCAGTATTTCTATTGGATCAATAAGTTAGTGAGATGCCCTTCACTTTTGGTGGCTATTGAATATACCGGCAATCAAATAGACTGGTGAAGTCAACATTTTTCATATTCAAGACAATGAAGTCCTCTTTATGTAGTCTTGGACTCTTGAGTCTTGATCATTTACTTCGTTATGTAAACTGTATCATAGTTGAAGTGATAAATGGATGGATTATGCAGGCTTGGAATCTATGTTGTCCGGCAGAATTATGAGCTCAAGATCTATGTCCCTTGTGTCCACTATTGCTGCTTCTATTCTCTCCATTAAAACATTTTCCTTTTCTGAGCTTGAGAAAGCAACAGATAAATTCAGTTCTCAGAGAGTATTAGGAGAAGGAGGATTTGGACGTGTTTATTCTGGGACATTGGATGATGGAAATGAAGTAGCGGTTAAGCTGCTAACAAGGGATGGTCAGAATAGAGACCGTGAATTTATTGCAGAAGTTGAGATGCTAAGCCGTTTGCATCATCGTAATCTTGTGAAACTCTTTGGTATATGCATAGAAGGGAGAAGGCGTTGCTTGGTTTATGAGCTTGTTTGCAATGGCAGTGTTGAGTCTCATTTGCATGGTAATTATTACTTATTTTCTTTAATTGTGAGGGGTGTGCCATTTGTTCAATTTATAATGCCTTTCTATATCAATCAAATTTAATTCTTGTTAATGATCCTGAAGGTGCTGACAAGAAAAACTGCCCTCTGGATTGGGAAGCACGGAAAAGAATTGCTATTGGATCTGCAAGAGGTTTGGCCTATCTACACGAGGATTCCAATCCTCGTGTAATTCACCGAGACTTTAAAGCTAGTAACGTATTGTTAGAAGATGACTTTACTCCTAAGATTTCTGATTTCGGATTAGCCAGAGAAGCAGGTGAAGGAAATAGACATATTTCTACAAGGGTCATGGGTACTTTTGGGTATGTTCTAAGACTTTGTCCGTGGGATTTGGATTTAGCATTGTTTTGAGTTCCACTTCACGGCTTGGGTTTGAAGCTGACTGCCATAGCATGCGGGGGTGGTCCTGTGTGTGTCTGGTACACTCGTGCTGCATGGTTTTCCATTTCTTTAATATTAGATAACATCATCATCAATCAACATCATAAAGTTATTCTCCATGAGAGTCTTATTCTTATATAATGTTCAACTGTGGATTGACGTTATATTTTTCATGCCATCGTAAATTCCTAGCCTTTAACTTGTGCAATTTCTACTATTCCATTTGGCAGGTATGTTGCCCCAGAATATGCAATGACAGGCCATTTACTAGTTAAAAGTGATGTTTATAGTTATGGTGTTGTGCTGCTTGAGCTTATAACAGGCAGAAAATCAGTGGACATGTCTCAACCTCAAGGAGAGGAGAATCTTGTAACGTGGGCTCGACCACTGTTGAGATGCAGGGAAGATCTAGAAAAGCTGGTGGATCCATTTTTGGCTGGAAAGTATGACTTGGATGAGATGGCAAAGGTGACTGCTATTGCTTCCATGTGCGTACACCCGGAGGTCACTCAAAGGCCTTTTATGGGTGAAGTTGTGCAGGCTCTTAAGTTGATCTACAACGACACCAATGAGAGTGAGAAGGAGTCTTTGTGGCATGAATCGGATTTTGGAGGTGACCTTGTGTTTTCTGATAGCAGTTGGTTGGATGGTGAAGGGGTAACCCCGACATTAACTTATGGACCAGAATCTTCCCTCGTCCCTATGGAGTACAGTTCTGGTCTGCTAGAAATGGAAAAGGGAACATCAAGCTTGAATGCAGATGAGACATCTTTGCCAATCAGGCACGGGAATAGATCAGGCCCCTTGAGAACAGCCCGGGGTAAGCCATCCTTTACTAAGCTTACTCGAAGTCGCAGTGATCATGTCGTATCCTTCCAACCGTGTTTGTAATGATGAATTGATGGTTACTGGGTTTAACTTTTCATAATATTTATCATTGGTTAATAGGTTAAGGTTTCACAATTCTTGCATTTTGAAATGTACAGTTTCAAACAACCGCCCAAAGGGGCTTATTTACATAGTTACCGACTTTTGTGGGTTAAGCCCTCAAATCCCTACATTTTAGAGTTAGACCAGGGAAGGACAAATTTTAGTTATAATTCCGAATTGATTTAACGCAAAATTAGCCTTCGTTCTATTTTTACTTTCAAAGTTTAAAAATAATGATATAACTTTTTTAACTCAACTATATTAAATTTTTTAAATGTGTCATATATTTTATTTTCATGCTGATATTTAAATTGTTGAGAATTGTTGAATTGTTTATGTTGTTTGACATCTTATTTCAATATCTAAAATAGTTATACTTTTTAAGTTTAGGGTGTATCAAAGTTTATGACAATTATGAATTTTAATTTTTAATAATCAAAATTCTAGATAAAAATGAATTTTAATTTTATGTCAAAATTTAAATACTGAAAATATATTTTATCCTTATTTAATTATAGTAGTTTTCAAGCAGGAGATATGTGTCCAGAAAACTTCAATTTCAAACTGTTAAACTTATTTCTTTGGAGAAAAAAGCAAAAGGGTTAAAATTATTTGATGTTAAACTTTATTTAAATGTTATTTCAGTTTCAATTTCAACTCATACAATAAGTATAGAATGTACACGGCATTCAACTCAACTATGATTGTTTTTACATGTACGTTTGTTTATATTTTCAAGTTACCCTACTTGTTACATTTTTCGTTTTTTAATCTCTCTTATTCTCACTTATTTTACATATTATTTTTCATTCTTCAGGATTCCTGAAGTAGTGTGAAAATAGTGTTATAGAAATCTATATCAACTACACAAGTGCTTTAAATAAAAAATAAAAAAACGCTGTGATATAATATTAGGAGGGTATCTAGTCTTTTTCAGGAAATAAAGCTTTTAGTGTTTTCTTTGGTTCCAAAATGGGCAGATCATTAACTCAAGTGGGACTTACATACATATTCATTCATTCCTTTGTCAGAATGTGCCAAATCAGGGAAGAACTAAATCTGGTGCTGTTTTTCCTTCACCCTCAATCTAAACCAATTTCCAGCTGTCTCCTCTTAGTAAACTCTCGTTAATAAAGGAAACTCTACGTTGGATTTTTGTTTGAGGAATCTGTTGCTGCGTTTGTAAAGTAAATTCCGATTAGAACCTGAAAGATCTATGGAGGAACGGGTTTGAGATTTGTGTACTGGGTATACTTTTTCTAATCATTTAAATATTCTTCTTATATTTTTTAAATCATTAAAAAAATCCATAATCAATACTTTAAAAAAATAATAATAATAAATTAAAATAAGAAATTTAATTTATCCCGAGACATAATTGATCTCAAAATGTAACTTTAACAACTTTTTTGGTCTAGTTAATAGACTTGATTTTTATTTTTTTTTAATTTGATGCTTTACCTTTCCGTATTTGTTTTGATTTTGTTTTGAGAAATCATTTAACTGTTTGGAGGTTGGTTATTATGTGCAAAATTTTGGTTTGATCTCATGGATATTGTATATATATTTTTTCCTGGTTTTATAAATTTTTCATGTAGTGACTTGTGATTAATGAAACTTTAAGATGTCAACCTAGTTGAAATGATAATTTTTCATAAGGTATCTTAATATTTCATAGTGATGTTTAATGTGATTAATAAAACGCTAAATTACTTTAAAGAATTTGATATCATAATTTTGTTCATTTCTTAAATTACTTTTCATTTTTCGAATAAAATTTCACCACAAATGATAAGAATTTTCATGTTTTAAATCAATTTTAAGATGTTTTCTAATTCAAGTAGTCATGGTAAAAGAATGATGATTAAATTCTTTCAATAGCAAACAAAGGTCTAAAAATATCTTGGTACATGTTACTTCTTTAGTTCATAAATAACTCTACTAATAGCTATATCAAAGAAAGTAAAGATCCAAAATGACTACCGTAGTATATCTATACCAAAATAAAATTGATATTTGTCAAAAGTACTTTTTGTTTTAATCTATTATTATGGAGTTAATAATTTATTTATTACAGAAAATAAATGTAATATATCATTTAATAGTATAAATTACTAAGTAAAACATTATATATTCCGATAAAACAAAACAAATAGTTATGAAAGTATAAAATACTTATACTGTTATCTAAAAAAAATAACTAAATATATAATATAAATAACTAAACCAAGAATAAAACAGGTTTTTCAAAGGAAACCAACTAAACATAACTTATGGAACCTAAACTACTCAACGGTCTCACCGCAATTACAAAGGAGTCTCCCCACCTATTACTTTCTCTGTTCACATCATTTGGTGATTATTGCAAAAGAAAAACAACAAATCTAAATAAAAAAAAAACACAAAAATAAGGTAAGCTAGTGTATCAAAAGCATATTCATATATAAATGTATAATCAAATCATGTCAAAAGAATACAATTACCAAACAAGTCATATCACTGTTACACTTACACAAGCAGTTGACACTAAACTCAATTATCCGGATACATGCCTTTGATATAGGGTACAAGAGAGGTATACACCTATGATGGTTCCTAAACTCTGCAGAGTCTAGCCTCAAGGTGTTATCACCCAACCACACACAAGATTAATCTTGTTCATGCCTAGGGCCCAATATGTTCCAAGACTAGGACATCATGCTACTCTCACCACATAACACATTCTACTATATTTAAGTGTGAATGATTATTAGAGCTTAGAATACCTCCTTCTAGTCATTCTCTCATATCAAGACATATACTAACAATATCATCATAAAGAATTTCCTTTGAAAATATTTAACCTCACAACTTCACATGCTCACGCATCATTACATACCAATTAACATTTGATATAATCACAACCACATTTTCACCTCAAATTATAATAAAGGAAGCCCTAAATATGCTTACTACCAATTACTGGTCATAAAAAAAGTAGTTAAACAGAAGATCAAACAAAAAATAGAGCATCTGACAGTCAACGCTAGTTGCCTCGTAAAAACGGACGGTCAACATTAGCATACAACGCTCAACGTCATTTGCCTCATAAAAATGAACGCTCAGCGCTAGCACACAATGCTCAACGTTAAGGAATTAAATTGCTCCCAGATCTGTAGAGGTCTTCAGCACTTAGCTTCACTTGGCCAATGCTCAACGTCTATCGACATGTAAAAGCTGACACTTGACATTACCATGTTAGGCTCAACATTGTATAAAAAATCCAAAATTTGCACAATGTTTTATGAAGAAATTTAACTTGTTTCATAGCTCAATTTGGTACTCGTCTCTTACTAGTTCAAAAACTTTTAACAACATTGAGGTGCATACCAAATTGGTCAATTGCTCATATTCTAATTTCTTCAATCATTACAAGATCAAACTAAACAAACACAATCATTATAACATGAAGTTTTCAACCAAATCATACATCACTTCAGCAATAAACATCATGTCATAATTCATCCAATTAGGCAATTTATCCCTCAAATTGACCTAACAACAAATTGTATTCATTAACTAGCAAAATATCACAAAATAAGTCATGACTAGCTTCCCTTACCTAGAGAAAAGCTCGATTGGCTCTAACAACATCAAAACCTCCCCCACGCCACATGATAACTCTATCAACACATAGAAATACCACAATGATTATTAGATCATATCCTCATGACCATTGATTAATAGAGAACCAAACAGAAGACTAAAGAAGAACATGCGACCTCAAAGAGAGACACATGCAAGGATTTTCAAAATTACAAAAAGGAAAAGCTGGAAAATCAACTTACTCAAATGGAGAAATTGATCGGATGCACTTGAAGATCTTGTCGTAAGGATCACACAGACGATCTTTGATCTCCAAATAAATGATCATTTGATCACATAACTTAGAAAGATGTTAGAGAGATGGGAAGAGCTCTAAGAAAGAGATTTCTAGAGAGATAAAATGTTTTTAAGTAACGAGATTTCTTTATGAAATTTCTATTTGTAGTTAAATGTTTTATTATTAAAATAATGGGATCTCATTATTTTAAAACACTATCACTCTAAAAATACTATTTTCTAAGTTCTCACAATAAAACTAATCAATTATTAAAGAAGTTAATTGATTATTTCTAGAAACTAATAACACATTATTATACTTTTTTGTTTTAATCTATAAATAAAATAAACAATAGATTATTCTTTCCGAAATATCTCAAAGAGTAATTTAAAAAATTATTTAAACCTTAATTGATTAATACAATTACAAAATATTTTTCACATTTTTAATCTTTCCAAACAATTTTTTGTTGGTTAATTTTTATAGTGGTTGTGTGCTGAACTAAAACTA
The DNA here is from genome assembly GCF_037176805.1 of Vigna unguiculata. NCBI lineage: Eukaryota > Viridiplantae > Streptophyta > Magnoliopsida > Fabales > Fabaceae > Vigna > Vigna unguiculata. The sequence continues at coordinate 9,958,971 of NC_140799.1, forward strand.
TATATTGTGAGTAATTTGTGTAAGACTTTCAAAAACATGCAATTAAAGTTATAACACTAGTACATGTTCAACGTTAAAATCAAACTTTATCATTAAAACAACTTCTCTCAAGACTTAACTTTACTCTTCAAGGCCAACAATATTCATTTTAATATACCACTACTAGACATTATTATATTACATGGGATTTTTCTTGCAAATTTATTAAAAAAATTGCAAAAAAAAAATACTTTTTTCTGTCATTTTTTCTAAGAATCTTAATTGGCAAGTAATTCCTACGTGTGTACTTATTTCCTACAAAATTATAAAATTTGTAAGTATTTCCTATAAAATTTGTTGCAAAAAGTGTTTTTTACAAAATATTTTGCAAAAATATTAGTAGCAATTTTTTTTACAATAAAATTTGTAAGTATTTTCTACGAAAAAAATTTCAAAACAAAATTGGCAAGAAATATGAGATTATATAGTAGTATACATTTCTTGTGTAAGTATTAAATTAAATTATACTTAGTGGATTTGCGTACGAACAAGCTTAAACACACAACACCGTGTGTAATTGTCTTATGAGACTCTTGCTCAATAGTCAATAAAGAGAATTACATGTGCAACATACCATGTCTCACATAATCTTATGTATAAAACTTGCTCCTTAGAGACGAATCATATTCATACTTTATAATTTATTATTTAATAGTATTTAATCAAAATAAATAGAGTCTACAGGATCTTGTTCTATCACTTTGAATTCTGTAAAGGTCTGCAAAGACGATAAAAATTAGATTATATGTATAATTTAATTATCTCTTCATCTTGTAAGAATCTAGAAGATGGTCTAAGAAGGATAGTAGTTTTGGAAGATGACGATAGAGTATTTTAAAAATAAAAAGTTTAAACTATAAGTTCTATAAATGAAAGTTTGTTATAAAATAAAGCTAATAAGAGAGGATGAGGAAAGGAAGAATAGAGAATAACAGAATAGGAAGCAAACTCATTACTGATAAGAAGAGTCTTATCTATAGATACAACATAATAATCCATAAAGGATACAAATTAAATAATTAATACAAATATTTACATAAAAAGTAATAATCATATGAGTATTAATCATATCAATCATATGAGTAACTGTATCAAATCAATGGACGACTATTAATTCATAACTGTATCAAATAATAATAACTATAGTTTTCGAAAGATGACATTAGAGTATTTTAAAAATAAAAAGTTGAAACTATAAATAGATTTTCTATAAATTAAAGTTTATTTTATAAAAGTCACCATCTCTTTAGACTTTATTTCTAGATTCTGTTGTACCTTCTCTTTATATTTCGAACCTCAATCTTCATTTTTTTGAAGATCAAAGATTGTAAGATTGTTCCTAGTAAAGATCCCTACACATCTACTTGATTAGATTGAAGAATAGAATAAGTTCACTTTTTACCCTTTTTGAGGTGATTTTGCTCTTTGAGTTTGCATGTGTGTTGTACTGCAATGCATGTGGCTCAAATGTGCTCAAAGTGAATCTCTGTTGCTATGTGATCAAGGTTATAAACCCACAACACTTATCAAAGGTTTTAAAACTTCTGTTAAATACAAAGGATAAGAAACCTCGGCTATTGATTGACGTTTCCTAGGGCTCATAAAAACCTCGACGAACACATTCCCCAAAGATGGTTTATCGAAGGAACAATGAGGGAACTTGAACAAAAATTTTAGGGGCCAAATTTTCTTTTTTATACCTAAATTATTTTTTCTTATTAAAAAAAGTTCTCATTTCTTGACATCATTTTTTCTATTCAAAGCAAGCACACATGATAATCTAATCCAGAATATATATATATATATATATATATATATATATATAGATATATATATATATATATATATATATCTATATATATATATATGTGTGTGTGTGTCTGTGTGTGTGTGTGTGCGTGCGCGCGTGCGTGCGTGCGTGCGTGCGTGTGTGCGTTGTAGGTATCACGAAGCGGAATGTTTAAGCGTTTGGACAAAAACCAAGAGGGGGGTGAATTGGTTTTAAGTAATAAAATTAATACTTTAAAATTTTTCCAAAATTTATCGATTAAATCAAATATTAATTTCTGTAAACACAATAACAAATGAAATAAAGAGATAGAGAAGAAGATTGAACACAAGTATTTATACTGGTTCGGATCAAAATACCTTACGTCTAGTTGTTAATCTCTCAAAAACGAGATTAACTAAATCACTAATAAATAACATATTACAATCAGATAGTAAAAGAGTAAGGAAAGAAAATACCTCTCTTGAACACACAAGAGATGAACACCTTTCTCTGAATCACACAGAGAACCTTGACCTTAGCTTTCCTAGCAACAACAACAACACTCAATCTCCTAGAACACCTCTCAGGAAAAGTTATCGCTCTACCAGCAACAACAACAACACTCAATCTCCTAGAACACCTCTCAGGAAAAGTTATCGCTCTACCCACACTAGGTTTTTCAAAGCTTCTTTTGAGAACACTCAGAGAACTCTCTTGCAGTCACAACACTAGCACTCTAGCTTCTCAAAAAGGTAAATGAGAAGTAACTCTGATGTTTCTTAAATAGGGGTTCCAGAAATTAGGTCAAAAAGCTGAACAGAAATTAGGTCAAAACTCATTACTAGTGATAATCGATTATTCCAGTGTATTTTATGAAAAACAAATTTTTGAACAGATAATCGATTATCCTAAGTGATAATCGATTATCACTTCGATTTTTCGAGAAATACTAGAATTTTCTTTGTGCAATACTGATTCTAACTATTCTAATTACACTTTACAAGATAGCTTTAAACATAACAACACATGTTCTTCATATTGACTTCCAGATGGCTTTCAAGCTTCTTTTATCATCATCAAAATCTTGCTTCAACATTTAGACTTGTATTGCTTTTGCCAACATGCGTGTGTATGTGTGTGTGTGTGTGCGCGTGCGTGCGTGTGTGCCTGTGTGTGTGTGTGTACGTGCGTGCGTGCATGCGTACGTGGGTGTGTGTGTGTGTGTGTGAAAGTTTAATATAAAGTTTATCATCAACAATAATATATTAAAAAAAGTAAAAGTTGTCTTTAGTCAGAGTGTTCCTCTACGCTCTTTCAATAACTTAAAATCTTCAATAATTTAATCAGAACTAAAGCTTGTTGCAATATCCCTTTCAATATAGATGATCATAGTGTTTGCTAAATGTTCAGCCTCTGTCTTATATAGTAAAAGATAAAATTATGAATACCCTAAATTAAATCTTAAAATCAAGATTCAATATTTTAAAAAAATTAACCACTTCTAAATGATTAACTTCCTTTACCTTAAAATATATTCTTAATATTGCTCTTCCATTACCCAACTTTAAAGCCTAAAATAGCTCTATTTACACAAAAATTTGATAAACAATTAGAGTATGATTTTATAATCTCTAACAAATGGAAATATGTCTAAAGTATAGAAAAGCCACATATAAGAGTAAAACATGTTGCTTCGAAAAAAAAGGGGTAAAAAATGAACTCACTTAAAAGAAAAAATTATTTAGTCCAAAATGTTTCTTAACTTCTCAATTTTATCGTGGTGCAATTTGCTTATGAAAATAATAAGATATTGATGATGAAAATTGAGATAGAAAGAAAAGTACAATAAGAGATGAAGCTACGAAAGAGAGATAAATCAAATAAAGAAGTAAAATTCATGGGTCATGTTTATTTATTTTATTTAATTTTAACTTTAGTTACACACCGGTCGTATTTATTTTATTTTATCTTTGTTATACATTAGTCCAACTTATTTATTCTTCTCGTCTCAAGTCATGCATTAGTCCTTTATATTAATTATATATATATATATATATATATATATATATATATATATATATTATTTGTTTATAATATTTTAATCCATATATAGTTATTTATTTAAAGTTCTTGCTTTGATTCTTATTTGCTTTTATTTTTTATTATTTTAAAACAACGTTATTTTATATTTTGAATATATATATATATATATATATATAAAGTAAAAGTAAATATTATTTTGTTTAGTGTACTTAGGTAAAAGAAAGTTATCTATATGTTTTATTGTTATCATATACACTTTGTGTTTGTTTGGAGGGTGTATATATTATTGGTCAAGAATGACATTTCTTGATAGTCATCACATTTTTGTGATCCTTAAAAATGTCCAAGAGTATGTTTATTCAAATCTTAGGTTTGGTTCTAATGAGTTGAGATCAAATCGATGTAAGAGTGTTTGTGTTTGGGAAGTCATAATTTGATACACTCTGAGATGAAAGGCAAAGACCATGGTGGAGTCTAGCAAGTATTGGATTGACGAAAATAATATGTCTTGAAAAGTCTCACATCGCCTAGTATAAATTAGGGAGCAGGTGTTGGTGACTATATAATGGATTATGAGTTCATGATGGTTGTTGTCCCAACAAAGACACTTTAAGCTTGTATTTGACTCTTCTTATTTCTTATACTCTTGTAATAGAATATTGTGAGGTTTGGGTTAAATTATTGCTTTGGAGAGTGTGAGTGTACTTGGGAGAGTGGTATATGTATTGTACAATTTTTCACATGGTGTTATTCTCTAGTTGTCATTAGACAATGGTTGTGGTTTTTCTCTGGTTTTGGGATTTCCACGTTATAGGGTGATTCTCAAGGGTTGTCCCAACACCAAGTAGGTGAATATTTGGATAGGTAAAAAATAGTGCCCTGAACTAGGATATTCACAGGCCGAACTTAGGACTATATGATACTTGCTCATCATCGCCAATGTTAGGTAGTGAGTATATATCTCTTGTAAGGATCGATAAGTGGTTGATATTTTCGAGAAAGAAATGATTATGGTTGTAAATGTTTTTATTAACTACCTAATCACTTTCCAAAGTAACTTTCGATGTTCATAATTGATCATCAAAAGTGAAATATGGACCCATGTGTTTGATAAACTAAGATTGAGTCTTGTTATCGTGGGTGCAATTCTAGGCTCCCAATGTCTGTATTGTTAGTTTAGTAGGCTTACAAAGACCTCACTGATTTCATATTTTTCATTTACATGTACCCATTGTACAAGTGGAAGAAGAACATGCTCAGTAAGAGCTATTTGGAAAATTGTTGGAAAATCTTCTAAAGATTGACTCGTGGATAATTTATGTTAATATCCTTAGGAGATATTATATATATAAAATCTTCTATTCTGATGTAGAACTCTTAATAGTGTACAAAATATATGTTTTAGTAATATTTTATGAACATTTATAAAGATGTAAAATATTGACATATATATGGACATGAAGTTATGTAATTATTAATGTTCTCTTCAGGAAAATCTTATTGTAAAAAAATTATCAAATAATAATTATTTAATATAATAGTTAGGGCATTACACTTATGAGACAGGGGTGGGAGATGACATGTGCAAGATGTCTATGCTACTCAATACACATGTCTTTCAGAAGTAGAGATAAATGTCAGCGTTGTATGAGCCATTTTAAGAATGCTTTGTGTGGACAATTCATTCAGGATTTATATGATATTGATGATTGATTTGAAGGAAAAGAATTTCAATATACCTTGTTTTAATTTCAATATTATAAATTGTTGTAATTACACTACCTTACCCTAATGTTTATTGTGTTGTAGTTTGTCTACCTGCAATGACCGTATAATATACGTGAACAAAGGATAATGCATATGAGAGGGTTGTAAAGCAATAGGCTTGTTGTTGGTTCTTAAGAAAGAATAGTGATGGCTTTAAGTATATAATTTTTGTATTGTATAGATCTCCTAATGAAGTGTTATTTTTCTTTCAAAAACTTTAAGTTTTATTTTATAAATACACTTTATATATTTATATGTTTATAATTGGTATCAACTATAAAATGTTTGAAATTAGTAGGGTGAATTCCTACTACACTAGAGAGTGTTACACATCTTCCTTAATATACATTATAACTAATAACTATTTTACATTACCACTAATAGTAAGACTGATCAAATGTTTCTAATATATTTTTCAATACTTTTAATTTTTGCGATTATGCTAAGTTAAAAATTAACTAATAATATTAATGAGTAAAAACATTATTATTTTTGGGTCAGTTATTCAGACTTAAATTAACAAATTAAATATTGTTAACTATTTTAAAAAAAAGGTTAAACTGTTCTTCACAAATGTTTTTTGATATATACTCGTGTAAACAAAGATATTGTCACATATGTGTGCTTACAATTTTTTGAATATTTAAATTGTATTATAACTTAATATATGTAAATTGATTAAATTAATATACAAGAGAAGAATAATAAAAGTAGAAAAAAGTACATGAACGTCAGAAATTACAAATATATGAATAAACAAAAAAGATAAAAAGAAATTATGACAATTTTATACAAAATAACGTTTATTTTTAAACAATTAACAATTACATTTTTTTTAAATATAAGTTAATAATTATATTTTAAAGGATAAAATTAAAAAAAATAATTTGTGTATACAGTAAATAAATTTTTAGAATCGAAACATTTTTTTTTATCTTAGTATAAATTATTTATGATTACAAATAATAGTTAGTATCACTAAGAACTTAAATAGATAAAAAAAAATGTTTAGACGTATTTACTTCATAATAAATTGTTACTATAATTATAATTTGTTATATAAATTGTGCATCTAAAAAATCTATTCAAACTATATAAATTATTTATGTCGGTATAATAATTATAATAATAACTTAGAATAAAATAATTTATTTTCAAAAGTTATCTACTTCCTATTTTATCTAAGTACACAACAATATTTACTATTATTAATGATCATGATTAATATGTGCTAACATAAAAATAGTAATGTTTTAATTTTGACATATACTTATTTAAATAAGTGTGCATATATATATATATATATATATATATATATATATATATATATATATATATATATATATATATATTACAATATAATTTTTTTTAAATGAAATAATTAACATTGTTTAGTTTTTAAATTTAAATTTGAATATTTGATATGAAATATAATATGTATACTCACAAATATTATTAATTAATTCTTAATTTAACATGCTCACAAAAATTAAAAAAAATATATTCTAGAAATTTTAGATATAATAACTTACTATCATAATGTATTGAAATATGAGATATATACATTTATTTAATAATGATAAATCAGACAAATAATATTTTAGAAATTTTGCCTCAACAATAACATAATCTAAAATAATAATTTGTAGTTCTATGATAAATCATAAAATAAAGTATCAGTATATCCTTCAATATCAACAAAACATTTTATATATCGAATGTCATAATTAATGTTTCCTTTCTAATATTTAATCAACCTTTCTTATGCAATCCAATCTACCAATATCATATGCAATATCAAGTCTACAAAATTTTGTCCAATGTAATAAAGAATCAATAAATTAAAAATATTTATGAGAAAAAAATTCCGTCATCAAAATTTCTCTTTAATTTAATAGATGAGTAATAAGACATTAAAACTGGTTTACATTAAAATAATTGAATTTCTTCAAAAATTTCTCCGCATAATGAGCTTGTGTTAAAGTAATATCATCATATTTCTTCATAAACTTAATACCCACAATAATATCTACATGACCAAGGTCCTCCGTATCAAAATTAATTGACCATATGTGTTTCACATCTTTTATAATATTTATATATTCATATAAGCATAAAATATCATAAACACGTTTACATACACACATTTAGAAAAATAGTTTTAATTAATTTATCCTTTAAGAAAAAAAAATTCAATGAAAATAACATTTATAGATTTCATAATAATAGTTATAAATTTCACTCATTTCATAACCAATAAACAATAAACTATAAGTAGTATTATGCAAAGAATAACCCAAAAAACACAAACTCTTAATTCTTTTTTTTTTTAAACAAGAGGTATATTGACCTTTACAACAAGACACTCCTCACACTTTAAAATACTTTAAATATGGTTCGGACCATCTTTGATGTCCTTTTGATTCCATGATGAAGTCAATATTAGGTTCTTTTAACTCTTCACCAGGTTGGGTATATATATGTATATGTATGCATACTTTTTTTTAAACTTCAATGGCATTGATGATCTCAATGTTGTCTTTACACTCCTCACTAACTACTTATGTAATTTCCTAATTTCCTCCCGTGTATGTTCTGGATTTTGTTATCAAAGGTAGTTAGTGATGGATGAGAATAAACAGTTGAGAGGGCATCTGCCTTAACTGTCTTTGCCTCAAACACATACTTAGTGTCGTGCACCCGACCATGTGAATCATAAGTCGTTTTCCATCAAAACAAACTTAGTGAAAGAAACCACAAAGCAGATTACTAGTTACTAAAAAAGCTGCCAAAATCATATCTCAATCAAGAAAGAGGGGAAACCATTTCAATTATCTTTCCCTGGAATAAAGTTCTATGCAATAACAACACACCAAATTTGTTGCTAGATTAAAACCAAGATTTAAGAAATGTAACCAACCTTTAAAATACACTTGAATTACATAACAACCAAAAATGAAAAAAAAGTCATATAACATTTCAAACAAATCTAAAAGAAAAAAAAATCCCCATCACTGAGATGCAATTATTTTTTGGTTCCTAAAGTTTCCTTCTTCAAAGGCAATGCACATCTCTTGACAGAAATTTGGAGTTGAGTTTGTTACATTATGAAAAACCAACTCCTTCTCCTAAACCCAATCTCTGTTTGGTTTAACACAATCACAAGGAAGCATAATTCCATGAATCTAAAAGTCCACCACTTAAAAAACAAACTCAATTTAAACATCTACACTAATTGAGCAACAAATTCAATTCAATAAGCTAGAAATGCAGCAACAAAGATTCCACAAAAACAAAAATTTCATGCAGAATCAATCAATGACATCCAAATGTTCAATGTCCTCTAACCCTTTAAAAGCTCCTGAAACTTCAATGACCTTATCATCAATAATGATTCAACAACCGCAGTTGTGGAGGCAAAAAACAAACTAGCCTCAAGAACCTTCAAGGTTCTTTTCTGCCACTTAATGTACTCTTGCTGATTAGTAAAATTTGAAGCCTTGAGTTGTTACAACAACTCAAGCAAAACCACCACAAACTCAATCCTTCTTCAAACCTATAACGAATATATACTCAATTAAGCTTAAATGAATATTGATTCATATTTCGAGCAATTCAACACATGCAACAATTAAGAAAAAGTTAACTAGCACTTTCCGAATATGTTCCTTTGAGCACATGTTAGCATATATTCTCACCAAAGTCTCTTCGAGGACCTAGAATTTACTATCTTTGTAACTAACTTGGTACATACGATTTATATGCACCAACTTGAGAGCGAGGGTTAGATGATGTAGTATTTTTCTTAGTAGTTGGACTCAGCCCATTTTGTATTTCTAGGCTTGACCCATTATCATTATAAATAAACTATCCTTTGTGTGTGTTTGACACCGAAGATTAATCCCTAAACCTTTTTTTCATGTTATTCAACATCCATAATTGGACACTTGACAATACCCTACAGTTGTTCAGAAATGTTGAATTGATTTTAACAGTCCACTTTACTGTTCCCAGCCAATCAATAAATGTTTTATTTACTTTTGTAAAATATAAGCTGTCTTATTGACTTTCGCTTACAATAATTTAACTAAAAACATTCTCAAATAACTCGGCAAGGTAAAATTCAATATAAAAAACCACTACTAAAAACTAACTGCACATAGAATCCAGTTTCTGAGGTGATGGATGATCCCACAGAACATCATAATCATAAACCAATACATTTTTAAAAGTAATAATCTCAACATACCAACGGTTTTGCATCAAAGGCCTCTCTTTCTTCCAGTAAGTTGGGGCAATATCTTTTTGCAAGAATTTCAACCTGCTCAGCAAATGACTTCCCTCCATGCTCTCCAATATATCGGACAATTTGGTTCCACCGTTTTCTACATGCCTCACCAGTCCTATGCTCAAGCAGATCGTCCCAATTCACCTCCTCCATGCAGCACGCGTCCAAATTATACAAAGCATCGACCAAGCGATAGTCATCAGTATCGCTCCATGCACCAGTAGCAACCATGGGTGATCTTAATTTATCATACCACTTGTGGCAGCAGCTCACGGAGTTTCTAGTGACCAACTTTTCACCAATTGCCTCCCAACCAATATTATCTCGCAACATACCATGCTTTGATTTTCTATAACCCTGTGAAGCCCTCACGCGTAGGTCCAGGTTCACTAAATCAAATAACTTTTGATACTCCTCTTGGGTCCAGCGTCCTTTATTTGTATTTCTTAATTTCACTCTACGCCACGCATCCTTTACATGCATTCGATTTTTACCCAATGCGTCAGCTACTTGTTTCCAATTAGATCCATGTTGTTCCTTCACCTTCCGTAAAAATTCATACTCTTCAGGTGTCCACTCTCGCTTCTCACTCCTTTCAAACAAAATATGGGCACGAGTATACACACTATACATTGGCCTGTGGGGTAAGGCTGCTGCAATTTCCTTCCAACAACATCTAACTTCCCGATGATCCCTGCAATGGAGAACCATATCTAGACCTTCATCTCCCAAACCACGAGACTCTATAAAATTATAAACAGCCAATTTAATCTGCTCGTCTTCTTCTTGTGTGAACCGTTTCCCACGGACTAAGCCATCACAACAAACCTCCACTTCATCAGAGAAAGTTACCCGTTTGGGTTTCGATAATCCGCTGTGTGCAGGATTAGGAGAGTCGCCATTATCTGCCTTGGCTTTCTTTGTCATCATATTTTTGTCCTTGCTTTTGCTGTCTTCAATCATTTTTTCCTTCTTACTCTTCCTACCTTCAACATTGTCTTCATATCCATTCCTTTGAAATACATTATACTCCTTACTTCTGTTTTCTTTACTCAATTTTCTCTTCTTCCTCTTCTTACCTTGGGCATCATCTTCACCTTCGTTGTTTTCAAACTCATTATACTCCTTACTTTTACCTTCTTCACCATGTTTTTTTCTCTTCTTCTTCTTATCTTTGGCATCATTTTCACCTTCATTCCTTTCAAAGACATTATACTCCTCACTTTTGCTTTCTTTACTCAATTTTTTCTTCTTACCTTGGGCATCGTCTTCAACTTCATTGCTTTCAAGTTCATTATACTCCTTACTTTTGGCTTCTTCACTCATGTTGTTCTTCTTCTTCTTATCTTTGACACCATCTTCACCTTCATTCCTTTCAAAGACATTATACTCCTTACTTTTGCTTTCTTTACTCAATTTTTTCTTCTTTCTCTTCCTACCCTGGGCACCATCTTCACCTTCATTGTTTTCAAATTCATTATACTCCTTACATTTGTCTTCTTCACTCAGTTTTTTCTTCTTCCTCTCCTTACTGGCATCACCTTCAGCTTCATTCTTTTCAAAGACTTCATACTCCTTACTTTTGCTTTCTGTACTCAATTTTTTCTTCCTCTTCTTACTTTGGGTATCATCTTCACCTTCATTTCTTTCAAATTCATTATACTCCTTACTTTTCCCTTCTTCACTCAGTTTTTTCTTCTTCCTCTCCTTCTCTTTCTTATATTGACTATCATATTTATCTTCATTGCTCTTAAATTCATTGTAGTCGTCATACTGCCTTTCTGCATCTGATTTCTTCTTCTTCATCATCTGCATATCAAGCACCTATTTCAACCATAAATGGGATATTTAAGTCCCAAAAGGCAGTATGAAAAACACTTTCATAATGCATATAAATAAAATAATTCAGGAAACATGACAGTAAGAACCACAATCTTTTATGTCCAGATTAAATGATTTAATGCGACTTTTCACATCCAATGCACCACTAAACTGTTTTCAATATTTTACATAGATAAATTTTCAACTACATCCAGTTTATAGCACTAAAACTCTCTTGCAAAATAGTTGTCAACCAGAGATTAGCATAAGGTTGCAGATTGATATAGGAAGATAAATAAGGAAGCTCCGCGACAGCAAATCAATTTAACTTTATTTATGGAATTGATAGTTAAGAATCTTCCAGGAGGTAACCTTCCTAATTGGCTTGAATTTCCAAAAATATTAATAGAGTGGTAGAGTACCATGATCATTTTGATGCAATAACCTCTAGATTAAACCTAAGTGATGCTTATTTGTTAAGCTGCCTTTTAGGAGATTAAAAAAAGACATTCAAATGACTGTTAGAATGTTTCAGCCTCATGATGTACGAAAGGCATTCCAATAGGCTAAATTGTATGAATCAGCCTCTGGTCCAAACATCACTACCAAAACCTTTCCTACAACTAGTATGAAAGCCATGTTTCCTAAACCTAACCCTATACACAAGCCTCCCCTCAACACAAACCAAAGGCAACCAAATACAAAATTTACACCTTAAAATGAATGAACTTGACGAGATCTAGGTATCCAATCATTACTACCGTTAGTGCTGAGAGGAAAAAACTTTAATAGAGAAAATTACCATGGCGGAATCGGTGATTGAAGGTTGTGTTTCTCAGTGTTGCCTCGTCACTTGTTTTGGTTTCTTTGCAATTTAACTCAAAAACTTTGAATCAGTGCACCCGCTCTCTCTCTCCCTTTTTCTGTTCCAATTGAATCTTATGCGACCCCACTCCTGTTTCGTTTATAAGGAAGTTAATTTATACTCTCTCTTTTATTCCAATATATCTTATTTTTATTATCTATTTTCGTCTTCTATATTAAAAGACATCAAACTTTGAATTATTTGAACAAATCGAAAAATATATTGATATTTGATTTTTCGATTTTTTACTCACGGTTCCACTCATTCTTGTACGATTATATGTGAGTATATTGAAGATAATTTTTTTAAGAGATAAATGTTAATAGTAAAATATAATTTATTCTGTTTTAGCCACGATTTCTGCTGTTTTTTAAACGACCCTTGTATTTTATTAACATAAACAAAATTATACTCGATTTTTTTAAGTTGACCAGCTACATTATTATATTAAAAATTATGAAAAACCTCAATAAAATATATTATAAATCACAATGTTATCGTGGGTATTTTGTTTAAATATTATATATTATATTAGTAAAAAACTAAATAAAAATATTGTTATTATTGGTATAATTTATGTGGATTTGTAAATATATCATTTAGATTTTGGTTAATTACGACAATCTGCTACATTATCTAATTATCCAATATCATTAGGTTCATTATATATTGATACAATACATAGTGTATAGTTATACTTAATTTATATTGAAATATTGAAATGATTAGATTTAAGAATAAATTTGAAGGTTGTGGTTTTAGCGGCAAGGTATAGTAATCAAGTGTCTTGTAAATTTTTATTCTCTAGAAAAATATTGTCCACATATGAATAATCAACTTAAAAAAAATGAAAAACTGCAAACATATTGTGAGATGAAAGTTAAACATAATACAATAAATATGAAAGTATTATAGTAATTAATTTTGTTTTTAATATTCAATAAATAATAATAGATAAAATTAAAAAATAAAAAATAAAAGTATATCTATAACAATATATAAATATATAAATAGATTACCCTCTTTTGTGTTCACATTTTATTTTTCCAGTTTTATCCTTAATATTATTTTAAAAATTATAACATTTTATATATAATAATATATAAAGAGAGACCGGTGTAATCGCTCGGACCATGTTTTTTGTTTTGTTTTTCTTTTAATTTTTAAAATAGATTTATTATTATTATATATTAATAAAAATTTAATTTAAATGTTTATTTTTATCGGATTAATTGTATATAATTATTAATTCATTATTTTAGCATAGAATTGATATTATTATATATCAATACGAGATTTTTCTATGTTCATTCAATAATATTGCTCATGTCTTTTGGTGAATAAAAGAAAAAATTGATACCATGTTAATTCAATAATATTGTTCCTATTTTTGGTCAATAAAATAAATAAACTTTTTTAATATGGCAATAAATTGTGGGGAGTGAAAAAAGCAAATATTATTTAAATTTTTGTATTATATTAAAAAAATAATTAAGTTTGATTAAAGAATTTTGAATAATATTTTTAAATATTTAAATAGAATAATTATATCATAATATTGTCTTAAAAATTTTAATTAATTTTTAATGCATTAATCTTTTATATATATATATATATATATATATATATATATATATATATATATATATATATATATATATATATATAAACTTTATAGTTTTGTAACTTTTAATTTTTATTACATTTCAATTTATGATGAATAAGATTTTCATAATAAAAATAGTACTATTACTTTATCTAAAACTATTAATTAAATATTTAACCTCTAAATATATACAAACGAACTAAATACAATGATATAATAATTCTTTCAAAGTTCACTCTTAAACTAGTTGTAAAATTAAACAATACATTAAATTGCAAACTATTTATCAAAATTTGTAATTAAATATTTTTGTCATTTTACTCTTAATAAATAAAATAAAAAAAATCCATTTAATATATTAAAAAAATTGATATACAAACAAATATAATTTCTTTCACTAATTATAATAAAAAGCACTTTTACACATTAAATCTTTACAAATTTCAACAATACCTAAACCATTAACGTTATTTCTAAAGAAGTTTATAGGGTCTTCCAAACACAAGTCCTTTTAAACATAACATACTATTATTAACTCTTAACTATAACATTACATGTTAGGAAACTCCTCCCATATAACCAAATTAAAAAAACAAAACAAATAGTATCAGTTTTATCAGATTACAACATTATTGGTCCAAAATATTACTAAAAGAGAAGTTCCCTTTCTTTGGTTCTGTATCCTTCAAAATTGTGAAGCATGCAATATATATAGATGCAAAGAATGAAATAATTACTACTATGATACATTATTATATCTTTATGCTTCAATAAAGACATAAGGTTAGAAAGATATTCGTAAAGACATAAAATATTATAATAAACATAGTAGTGGTCCAATAAATTTAAAAACGTCTTTTTAGAAAATTGTGTGTTTTCATGAATTAGAATACGTTCAGATTTAATAATTTAATAATACGAAGATAATTGGATTGTTTCATGAGTAGTCATAACTATCATATTATCTTGGACTACGTTTATCTTAAATTGACCCCAATTGAGTTACATTATTATATTAAAAATTATGAAAAACCTCAACAAAACATATTATAAATTACAATGTTATATAAATTGAAAGATATAGAGTACTGAATGAAAATTATTAAATTAGTATTTTAACTTTTGCGTTATATATGATTTTAAATATTCACACAAAATCATGTTTTCTTTTAGAAAAATGGTGAGAAATTGTATTTGGCGGCAGAGGGAATTTGTCAAGACCAAAAAGGTTGGGTTATGTTCCTTGAGGAGGTGCAGCACAAGTGTCAGAAGACAATATATGATGACAAACGGTTAGGGAGAAAAAAAAAATAGAGGAATTAGAATGAATTTCAGAATGCGTCTTTTCTTCTTTTAAGATTTCATATTTATAATAAGGCTTAAATACCTTTTTGTCCTCATGTTTGTTGCGGATGATCCTCATTTTAATAGAATGTTTAAAATGATCCTCATTTTTACCGAATGTTTAAAATGGTCATCATTTTCGCAATTCGTGTTTTATTTGGTCCTTTTCTGTAATGTCGTTAAATCATTAACGGAGCATTGTACATGTGGCACGGTTTGTATTAGGGTGTGTTACGTGTACCCTAATACAAACTGTGTCACTTGTACAATTGTACAATGTTTCGTTAATGATTTAGACGACGTTACAGAAAAGGACCAAATAAAACATGAATTGCAAAAATGAGGACCATTTTAAACATTCGGTAAAAATGAGGACCATTTTAACATTCGGTCAAAATAAGGACCATCCACAACAAACACTACGAAAATGAGGACCAAAAAGGTATTTAAGCCTTATAATAACGTTGGGACAATGGAAGTATTTGTTGAAAGGCGATGTGTTATGAAAACAAATGTTTTCAATATGTTACAAAATATATTTATTATTGTAGTCATAAAGTTTAACAGCTTAAGTTTCGATTTGATCATTGTTGTAGTTGTTTTGATTTGGTCTTTACAACAAATCTTTTGACTCATTAATATGTTCCTTCTACATCCATAAATAAATGTCATTTACCTCTTCCAAAAACACACAACTTAGAGCTTTTATTCTTCTTTTTTATCTCTTCTGTCCTATTAGTTCTTCTTTTCCTCTCTTTGCTTTATTATTTTGGGTTTAATTATTTATTCTTTTTAGAGTACCTTGTTAGTTTTGAAATTCTTAAAAAATCTAGGAAGTTCCTGTTGTATTATAGGAGTTTGCCCAACACACAACGGATAAGTCTTTAATGACAGTGAATATATACGTCTTAGGAAGTGCTCTTTTATTCATAATTTGTCTGCTTTTACAATAATCTTATGGACTTATGGCTGACAATAGCAATAACAACAATGACAACCCTACTCCAGAGATTAAAACATTATTTCCGGAACTTAAATTGTCTTCTCTAGGCAGAACTTTCGACGTTGGCAAGAACGTGTGTATACCCTTTTAGACATGTATGGAGTTGTTACTGCTCTCACGTCTTCAAAACCCAACTCTAGTAACCTTGCAAAACAAATTGAAGACTGGACTCATGCGAACAAGGTATGCCGATACACCTTACTTAATGTCTTGTCTAATGAATTGTTTAATGCTCATTGCTTATATAAGGAAGCAAAAGATACTTGTGATTCATTGATTCTTAAATATATTGTTGAAGACGTTGTCTAACAAAGCTTCATCATTGGGAATTACTACCATTTGTAGATGATTAAAGATAAAGACATTAAGATTCAAATCAACGAATATCACAAGATGCTTGAAGATACCAAACCAGAGAATATAACTATGCTCAATGAGTTTGTTTCATAACTCCTGATTGAGAAACTATTACCATCCAAGAGTGACAATAAGTAACAGTTGAAACTAGACACAAGAAAATGACGCTTCAAAAGCTCATTACACATCATAATTGAAGATACCAACAGGAAGGAGTGTGCTCTACAAGAGCCAACATTATTGCAAAAGCAAACATGGTAGGAGATAAACTCGCTTCGAAAAGGTACGAGAACAAACCTGATCACAAAAGGAAAAATAATTTTTGAAATTCCCATCCCAATGGATCTAACAACATCTTTAAGAAAAAAGGTAATTGCTTCGTATCTGGGAAGTCAAGCCATCATGCACCTTAATGCTCAAGGGGAAGATACTATAATTGCGATTGATGAGTGCGTATTTTTGCCTTCATTTAATGTTTAATTCTGGGTATTTAATTGAATTTGTGTGCTTAAAGAGTGATTTAATTGATAATTTTGATAATTAGGCCATTTGACCTTGTGTGATAAAAATGTGTTAAAAAGTGATTTTTAGTTGTATAAATTATTTTTGGATATTTTAACGTTTGTTAATGCAGCTGAAATTAAGATTAAGCTCATTCAAGGTGGGAAAATAAATTGATTGAAGTTACAAACCACCTTTAAATAAGGCTGAAATTAGCAAGTTCTGAGAAAATCATTTTTGCACCTCCTAAATTACACATACACTCCCCTTTTCCAAATGGGTTGTAGAAAATCTACTTCTACACCCATGCCTTTGTCTTTTTTTCACCCCTCTTTCCACTTATAAACTAAGATGCACTCAGATCATGCCATGTGACAATCCTTCACTTATTAAACTAAACAATCAGAGAGTGACACGTGTTATGATCCAAGAACTCAAAAATTCAGCCAATGAAGTAGTGCCACGTCATCATCATCTTCTTCCCTCAAACCCTAGGCACCTTCTTCTCACGACAACCACCATGGATCTCGACGGCAGCCACCATTGAAGATCCCATCAGGACCGTCAACGCTGCCATAGCCACCCAAGCTCTATCCTCCACACCATTTCCTCCATTGACGCACACAACAGCAGCACCTGCAGTTTTCACGGTCCACACCAGAAGACGCTGCACCAGCAAGCTTTCATTGCACCACCATGGAATCACCATCTCCATCACGCACCAGGTTGGAGCAAATCAGGAACTGCATCTGCAACACTGATCTGCACGAATCAGACTGCATCTTCAACGCATCTGCAATGGCAGCATCATCGTCAGCCATGGATGCGCAACCTTCACCTGAAACCTTCACGAACAGCTGCTGCAACGCGCAAGAATCACTGTAGCATCGTCAGAAAAGGAGACCACATTGCGGGAGAAGAAGAAGAACACAGACCTGCGCCAATCACGAACCTCGCCGTCAACCGCGCCACGAACGCAGCGGCGTTTCCGCCTTCTCACCAACGAGCTTCCACCGTGTCAGAAACCCTAATTCTGGAGAGAGAGTCTCTACGTCACGTGTCAGCCTCTGATTGCATAGTCAAACTGGTCAAATCTGGTCAACTGGTCAATGGAGCAGCAAAGTTGGTCAAATCTGATAAAAAAGTCAAAGACTGGTCAAAGGAGAGGGGTTTAACTACAAATATTGATAATTTTGGATGTCTCTGCAAAATTGGACTACAAAATTGAAAATGGGCTATTTAGAAAATTAATATAAATATTATTTGGTGATAATTTATCAGATATCTTTAAATAATTAATTTATTTAATTATATCATAAATTATTAACCAACTATATTTGTTAAATAGTCTACATCTCTCCAAATATCTTTGAATATTTATCTTTATCTTTATTTTAAAAGATATTTGAGAGGTTTTAGCAACAGAAAAGCTCAATCCAATTCCTATATAAAGAGACCAAGGGAGAAGCAGAAAAGGAAGCTCGGCACATCGGAATTGAGGAACCCTTAAGGGGGCCTAATTTCTTTCTCTCTCTTTTCTTCTCTCTATTCTTCTTTTATTTTTATTTTTATTTTGTATTCCATGGATTGCTAACTTCTTGGGTTGATTCCATTGTAATTTCATTATGGATTTTGAGGTTAGAATGAAATAATTTCTTTGTTCATTTTATTATTGTTGAGGTTTTAATTCATCTATGTCTTTTATCTTTGAATCACGTAAGAAGTAATGATTTGAAATCTATATGCATGTTGATCATATAATTCAAGGGTTTTTAAATTTAATTGAGACTTTACTTTGGTTTTATTTAGAAACTTTCATGTGATTAAATGAGTTTTTACCAATAATTGAGACTTTACTTTGGTTAAAGGTATTTACTCTAACTACAATTAATTGAGACTTTACTTTGATTAATTAAGCTTTTTATTTGGTGAGGAGATAAAAGAATAGACATGATTAGGCATAGTAAAATTTGATTGAGACTGTACTTTGGTTGAATTTACTGTGGATAATCTAAAAGTTCTCACTTTTAATTGAGACTGTACTTTGGTTAAAAGTGAGAACGCCAACAAATTAATTGAGACTTTACATTGATTAATTTGTAAATCTACAACAATAACTAATTGAGCAATAATCTTTAGATATTCGATGATGAATCTATTTTGAAAAAGCAGTGAAATCAATCTATTTTCTTTACTATTGTTTTTATCCTTTTTTATCTCTTCTATTTCTTTCTTGTTTATCTTAATCCTCCTATATTTTTATTATTTCTTTTGACTAACTCTTTTGTATAGAATTTATAAGAAATAATTTGTTGAAAATCAATTCCGTGTTCGTTGGGAGACGACTTTGGGTTACTTTACCTTATCTATTTTGTTGACTATTATCTTAGCAATACTGACGTTGCTATAGGTTAGTAGTATTAATTTGATCGCATCAACGACAGCGTTATCAGCGATCATTTCACAAAGAAATATGATGACCAATATGAGCAAATGGGTTGTAGACTCTAGTGCCCTCTATCAGAGTTAATCTAATCTTTGTAGCATTACTAGAAATAGTTAGGGTTGAAGTGTCATTTGAATTTGACAATATTGTAATGACAAAAAAATAATATTTTAGTAGGGAAGGGATATTGTGATCAAGGTCTCTTTGTACTCAATATTTCATAAATTATTGATGAATCAGGTTTTTCTACTTATATCGTTTACTAGTATGATATGTGGCATTCTAGATCACATGTGAATTCGTCATATGTTATGAAATTGCAACGACTATGATTAATAAATATGCATAATAAAAAAAGTGCTAAATGTAATATATGTGTAAAATCTAAAATAACAAAGAAAACATGTTATTTTGTAGAACATCAAACTGATTTGTTAAGGTTAATTCATACTAATAGAGATGATTTAAAACAAATTATGTCTAGAGGTGGTAAAAATTATTTTGTAACATTTATAGATGATTATTCTAGATACACCAAAGTGTACTTAATCAAACATAAGGAGAAGCCTTTTATGTATTTTTAACTTACAAAGTGGAAGTAGAAAATCAATTGAATAAGACGATTAAAAGGATTAGATCAGATAGAGGTGGTCAATATGTACAATGACTTTTGTGTTAGAGAAGGTATTATCCATGAAGTAACCCCACCATATTCACCTTAGTCTAATGGAATAGCTGAGATAAAAATATAGAACTAGTAAGGATATGATGAATGTCATGCTTATTAGTTCTAGTGCACCTGATAACATTTGAGGAGAAACCTTTCTTACTACATGCTTTTTACTTAATAGAATACCCCATAAGAAAACTGGTAAAACTCTCTATGAGTTATGGAGAGAATATCAACCTAATCTTAAATATCTAAGAGTGTGGGGGTGCCTAGCTAAAGTAATGTTACTTGATCCTAAGAAAAGGAAAATAAGCTCTAAACCCTTTTTATTGTATGTTCTTAGGTTATGCTGAACATAATGTTGCCTATAGATTTTTTGTTCTTAAAAGTGATGTGATTGAGCATAATACTATTGTGGAGACAAAAAATATTGAGTTTTTTGAACATATATTTCCTTCAAAGGTTAGTGATACATTTGAAAAACCTCACTACAAAAATCGTGTTAAATACGACGGTTATTTTTTGTATATAACAGCGCTTATGACTGCTGTCTTTTGCACGTGTGGTGGTTTCACGTACTGCCATAGAATCTGCTGCCACAATGTATAATATGGCAGTCTTATGCGAACCGTGACAACACCCACCATTTAATGCACTACGCAAATAATGGCTGTTAAAATTGCCATAATTTGTTTATTTTAAAAGAATTCCAATGGGCAACACCTATAAGCACCATTATTTGCATTTCATTGAAATATAATATGACATTTAGA
This sequence comes from Vigna unguiculata, assembly GCF_037176805.1. NCBI lineage: Eukaryota > Viridiplantae > Streptophyta > Magnoliopsida > Fabales > Fabaceae > Vigna > Vigna unguiculata. The sequence continues at coordinate 9,980,265 of NC_140799.1, forward strand.
ACTATCGTAATTTGAATGTAAATTTATTTCAACCATTTTATATTCTCATAGTTTATTTAACTTGTTTTTCATAATATAGGAAAAAGTAAAAAAAAAAATTACAATAGATGAACTTTTAATCACAAATTTTTTCATTCGTAATTCATATTTTCCAACATCATCCAAAAGTTTACATGTTGAAAAAAATGAATAAGATCTTAGATTATTATAACATATTTTCCTAAATTTCTATAGTTATGTCCCTAACTAGTCTTATCTCCCTTGCTTCACCTTCTTACGTCATTCTGTGATGTAGCACCACTCCCTTCATGAAATGCTTGCTCTAACTCGAACAACAATATAAATGGCATGATATAGAAGCTCATGAGGTGGGTAATCATGATAAAGTTTGCTTGGGTTAATCCATGCAGTTCGAACATTGTATCCATTCTCTTCAATTTCACTATTCAAACACAACCATACATTTTAAAAATCATTACAAGTTCTTTTGCATATATATACAATTAAGCAAATACTATAGTCAAATTAGGGATCAATAGAAATTACTTGAACAATAACAAGGTTTAGCCAATGTTCATTAGGTTTCCACTTTAAGATCATTTAAAATTTGTTATCATAAGTAATCAAATTATTTTTCTAAACAGTCTCAAGTTAATGATTAATTTTCTTGTTTACAACATCTTGTTATATGTATCGACAATTCCACATAAACCAAAACACACCTCTAGCAATTGTTAAAAACTTTAACGCACAAATATAAGTAGAAAATTTTGGCCATAACAGTGAGAGCCTTGCAAGTAATTCTATTAACAATCTTAAATTCAAACGGAATCCTTGGTTTTCTAAACCACGACATAGCATGCACTTTTACATCAAAATGCCACCAATTTTTAGTTTTCAAATTGAGTGTCAAAATCAACTAAATAAACTTGTACTAAATACTAACTATTAAGCACATTAAAGGCACACACTAAGAAAGGTATCCCTTGGGACATTTACATAACAAAAAATGCTTGATAAAAACAAAGAGGAATATAGGGTTACCCTTTTCTTCTTGCTCTTGATGGGCGAACCTCATATCCTAACGATGATGGTTCTGTAGTGAGGGTTTAGCATGAGGATGATGGTGACAATGAATTGTTTGGGTTTCGATGAACGGTGAATGACCATGGTGAATGGTTCAGGATGAGGGATGATGTTTGTGTGAATGGCTTGAGCAGGTCGACGATGGTTTAAGTTTTTGGTGAGTCTTGACAAGGTTCGCGTGAATGGCCTGATGCGGTACATGTGAATGGCCTAAAGAGGTGTGTGTGAATATCGTCGAAGTCGTCGTGCGTGGTTGTTGTTGTTGTGTGGGTCACAATGGTGGTTATAAGGCTTTTCGGCGACACACACGTGGAGATACTTGTGGTTTTGCTCCAATGAGTACTGCTTGTTTGGTCGTAGTAGTTCAAGTGAGCGCTTCAGGGAGATCTAGTTGACTGCGATGTGTTATGCTGGCTCCAATGGAGGTCTAGTGATGGTTGAATTGATAGTATTAGGAAATTTTGTTTTTAGGGTAACAAGAATTTAATAAGAGGGAACTTTTGTTTCAATAAAAAAGAGTATTGATGTAGAGGGAAAGATGATTGAAAGAGAAAGATAAGCACGAGATGAGAAAAAAAAATAACGATAGTTGTAAATGTCATATTTTGCTTACAAAATGTAGCAATTATAAAACTATAATATTATAAAGAAAATTATGGTAGTTTTTTAGAACTGTCATATTAAAACCACCATATTTAACTCAATTTTTTGTAGTGCTTATAGATAATAATAATAATAATAATAATAATAATAATAATAATAATAATGACGATGATGATGATGAGATGATGATGATGATGATGATGATGCCGTGTGTGAGGATGTGAAAAGAAGTAAAAGATAGAGGAAGGAAACTTCTTTTGGATATGACTTTTATACCTATCTAGTTGAAAATGATCCAACAAGTTTTCAAGAGGCACTAATGCTCTTGATGCAAAATAGTGGAATAAAGCCATTAGGACTAAAATTGAATCAAATGAGAAAATTAATACTTGGACCTTAGTAGATTTGCCTAAAGGAGAAAAATCCAGTGGTTTTAAGTGGACCTTTAAGAAAAAATATCATCATGATGGATCCATAAATAAATATAAGATAAGATTAGTAGCAAAAGGTTTTACTCAAAATCTCAACATAGATTACTTTGATATTTTTGCCCTTCTAACTTGGGTTTTCTTTATTCGAGTATTGTTAGCTCTGGCAACTACCCATAAGCTAGTGATACACCAAATGGATGTTAAAACTGCTTTCTAAAAGGTGAATTACAAGAAGATATTTATATGACTCAACCTGAAGGGTGTGTTGTCCCTAGTCAAGAAAATATGGTGTGCAAACTCTTAAAATCTTTGTATGGGTTAAAACAATCACTAAAATAGTGGCATGAAAAACTAGATAACGTCTTACTTTGTGATGGTTTTCCACCTAATGATGTTGATAAATGTGTGTAATCTAAATATGAAAATGGTGAATGTGTCATTATATGTTTATATTTGGATGACATGTTAATATTTGGTACATGCATTTAGAACTAAATTATTTATAGGATTTAAATTTGCAATGAAAGACATGGGTGAAGCTAGGGCTGGGCAAAATAATCCAAACTGCACTGAACTACCAAAAACTGCACTGAACTAAAAATCAGTTCGCGTGAACTGCACTGAACTGAAAAATAGTTCAGACAAACTAAACTGAACTATTTTTCTTAAAAATAAACTGGACTGAACTGCACTGCACTGAACTGCACTGCACTATATATGAATTGAACTGAACTGTTTTATGAACTGCACTATGTCAGAACTGAACTGCACTATTTTTTAACTGAACTACACTACTTTTTAACTGAACTGCACTATTCTTGAATTGAACTACATTAATTTTTAACTTAACTACACTATTTTTGAACCGTTTTTGAACTGAATTGCACTGATTTTGAATAAACTTCACTATTTTTGAACCGAATTGTACTATTTTTGAACCAAATTGCATTGATTTTGAATTGAATTGCACTATTTTTGAACTAAATTACATTATTTTGAACCGAATTGCACTATAATGTTTATAATTTGAAAGTGCTTAGAAAATAATACTTGAAATATGCATCATACTTCAATACACCAAAATCAAAATAGGTTTTCCAGTAGGTTCTCCTATAAACAACATCAAAATGTTTATAATTACAATATAATGTTTATCATTTGAAAGTGCGTAGAAAATAATACTTGAAATATGCATCATACTTCAATACACCAAAATCAAAATAGGTTTTCCAGTAAGTTCTCCTATAAACAACATCAAAATGTTAATACATCTTAATACATTTTCAATCATCTAAATTAATTGCACTTGAAGGTCCCACTTCGTATTGAGAAGTTATATCTAAAAAAAAAAATTCATTTTTGAAAACTTAAAATAAATTTAAAAATATCAACTAAAAAGTATATAAAGTTTTTCAAATTCATCAAGCTCTTTAGGATCCTCATTAAAAAGTATAGAGAAAGGTGTTCCTCTTAACCAATCTTGTGTGCAAACAAGTACTTCCACTATTTTAGGCGTTAGGCAACTATGATAGGGATTAACCACCCTTCCTCCGTACTGAATGCACACTCTGATGTTACGATAGAGATAGGAATGGCTAACACCTATCGACCCATGTTTGCAAGGATAGGAAATCTAGTTGAGTTAACCTTCCACCAATGTAAAACATCAAGCTCAACTGACTTTGTATAAGGTTCAGGATCCTCTCTCAAATATTTATCAAGCTCTGATATATAATCAAATCTACGTCCTGTAGCTCTTAGGTAGAAGCTCATGCCATGAGGATCATCATCTTCATCATCTAGTTGAGATTCTTGTTGGCTACTTTGAGAACCCTCCTCAACCCCTTGATATTGATCATAAAGTGTTTTTAAAGATGACAATAATTTTGATTTCAATCCACTGGCCATGCTAGATTCAAATATATAGTCAATGAAGTAATTAACAAAATCCAACTTACTCCTAGGGTCAAACACAACAGCAATCAGTAATAAGATATTAATTCCATTGGGATTTCCCCAATATTTGTCATACTTACCCTTCATCCTCATTGTCATCAATCTTATGCTCACATCACTACTCTCAGAATATTGTCAAATCTTTTTACCAATTCTAAACACTTCCTTCATATACATATGACTAGTGACGTAAGAAGAAACAGAAATGTGCATGGTAGAGTCATAAAACATCTTTAAGAATGGTAAAACAGACCTCGCATATTCCCAATCCTCTTCTAGTGGCATACCACTACTTTGGCCATTTCAGCACCAAATTTCTTATCTTGCATATTTAGCAAGACAAAGGCATCTTTGTACTTCAAGCTTGCCTCTAACATTAGATAAGTTGAATTCCATCTGGTTTCAACATCAAGGCAAACAAGACCTTTATAACAAATTCCCTCTTGTTCAACACAAGCCTTGAATGTAGCAAATCAAGCTGGAGAAGATTTCACATATTTAACTGCACTCCAAATTTTTGAAATTGAATCTTTTATCTCTTTTAACCCATCCTTCACAATCAAACTTAATATATGTGCGCAACAACGTATATGAACATATTCTCCCTTTAAGACAAGACAATTCCATGATAACATCCTTCTTTTGAGGTATTGGACCCCAACATTATTTGCTGTAGCATTATCCACAATGACACTAAGGACTTATTTCAACTCCCAGTTATTCCAACAAGCCTCAACATGTTTAGCAATGAGCTCCCCTGAATGACCTGTTATTTGAGAAAAATTCAAAATTTTCTTATGCAGCTTCCAATCTTCATCAATAAAGTGAGCTGTTAAACTCATGTAGTTTAGGTTTTGGATTGAAGTCCATGTGTTTGTAGTTAAGCAAACCCTCCCACATTGCTTTGATAGAAAAATTTTCAACTTTGCTTTTTCCTCTTCATAGAGTTCCCACATTTCACGCCTCAATGTAGTGCGGGATGGGACCTCAAACCGTGGCTGCAAGGATCGTACAAAGTCACGGAAGTCTTCATCTTCAACAAATCGAAAAGGAAGCTCGGACTTCACAAACATCTTCACCAACTTCATTCGAGATGCATTCTGGTCAAACTTAGAAATAGTTGGTGAAGGGCCAACACTAGCCCCTTCTGTAGTTGATGATGACAATTTTTTCCTTTTGAATGATTCTCTATTAGGATTTTCCTTGCATCTTATCAAATGATTCCTCCTCCCACTTGTTCCGGCCAAATATGTAATCAAATCACCACAGTAATTACACTTAGCCTTCTCAAAATAAGGATTTTGTTTGGTAAAATGCCCCCACACATCTGATCGACCTTTACTATGCTCAGTTGACGATGTAGCCATACAAGGAGGTAAAGGATCAATCCCAGAAGTAGTTGGTGTGAGAGTTTCGACGGTTTCTAGCAATGTAAAATCCATCTATTTCTCTTTTTCTCTGTTTCTTTGCCTCTGTTTTTGCTTCTCTTCGCCACTTCATCTTACCCTTTTGAAGTTCTGAGCTTCTCCTACATGGAAAGTTTCAAAGCTAAAAACTTTAAAATGGTTCTTCAATTGGGTGGTTTGGGTTCTTGTTCAAGACCTACATGTGATGGCTTGATTCTCTTTGTAGAAACATTATGTAAGGTTATCAATAAAATATATGTTAGACCTAAAAATTATTGGGTTGCAGGATCAAAGTCATCTATTTTTCAAAAGGATATATTGGGCTGCAGACCTAAACAAATTTTACACAACAAAAATTGATTGTAATAGTTGACCAACAGAAGAATATATTTTTCAAAGGGATAAAAAAGGAGAAGGAATAAAAAACGATTGCAAGCAGGCTAACAGTGCAGTCTCCCTCAAAATTTAACCTTTAGCTTATAACTCCTTTAAAAAGACATGCTTCAAACTGATTTTAACGAAAACATAGAGACAAGTGATCCAGAGGAAAAAGGAGAGAAACAAAGAAAACTTGAAGTTATTGACAAAGTATAGAACAATCAATAATCCAGAACTACCTCTTTTTGTATAACATGAAACATTCTAAAAGTTGACCATAAAAATTACTATAAAAGCAAGTCCAAAAGGAAATATACCTAACTTCTCACGAACTTTGTCAATGACCTCTTCCGACACAGGTCCATCAGGTGAAAAGGATGCATTGCATAGTCTATAAAGTCTCTGAATATAATATGGTGGGAAATTGAGATGGATTTCTTGGATCCTGCGAGAGACAATGTCACTATTACACGTATTTATCAATTTGTTAGCCAAAGATAAAGGAAACAAGGGAATGATGAAAAGTGGGAGCAAAAGAAAAGTAGAAAATTAAAAAGTATGAGTGGAGATAGCAGACAAAGGTAGAATACCGAGGTAGGAAAGAAAACTAGACAATCCCCACCCAAAAGAGAAAATTGAGTTAGTTCATGATGCATAGATGTATATAGTATATATATAAAATGATTGTTTAGAAACTGATTGAAAAGCAAAAAACCATGTCTGATTTTTCTATAAAGCGTAAATTTATAACTACTACTTTTTGAATAAACTATATAAATCACATATAATATAACCATGCTACAAAAACGTGAAACTTGTAGCTATTAACTCTCTAAATATAAAAGAATAACATCAAGAACATATAGCATGTGATTTAGCAGCCATAATATTTATAGTATTTTTTCTTTAACCATTTAACTTTTGTATGGTCTAAATTCACGTAAAAGCAAGCTAGAGTAGGTTGGAGTATAATCGTTAGAACCAAAAAATAATAAATGGAGTAAAAAAAAGCTTATACTCACTCAACGGGAAAAGAGAACAAATTATTGTAAATAAAAGACTTCAATTCAATATCTTGTTAAGTGTCTATGTTACGCTTCTTTTACCTTTATTTGTTTTTATTCCCATGTTGTATGTGATAAAAAAAGTTGGATGATATTATGCAAGGGAAATTTCTCTCTTTTTCTTTTAGTTGTCCTAACTAAAGAAGACATGGGTTTCTTGAAAGTTCATGAGCCCAAAAAACAATATTTTCTTATAGGTTTAAATTCCCATCATGCACCAAAATGAGAGAGAAATGAACTGATTTTATGTATATAGGAAGTAAAAGTTATATGATAAACAATATTTGCACAAGATAGCCCACTTGTGTCTCTTCTTTTAACATGGGTAAATAATGGTTTTATTCTAGAGCAAGAAATGAAAAGAGAACAACCTAATAACCAAAGTAATCAAACACCAAAGGAAACAGGGAAAGAAACACTTGGGGATTGAGGTTATGGAGATCTACCTTGGGAGAGGACTGTTGAATGGGGATTTTTATGATCACTTTCAAAACACATATAATATATATATATATATATATATATATATATATATATATATATATATATATATATATATATATATATATATATTATATATATATATATATGCTAATGGCCTTGTGCTCGCTTATTCACTTCAGAAAAAAGAAAACAGAACATTCCTAGCGTTAAAAGTGGTCTAAACTACACCATGCTTTCATGTCTTTTGATTTTACCTTTTCTGCAAATTTTTGAATTTCATGAGCTCAACCTGAACGTATAAGGCTTTCAAAGCTAAAAGACTTATGCTTAAAAAAATATATTAGGTGAAATTTTTGGAAAGGCATGTGTTAAATGGAATTGGTAACAGAGACATTAGAAGCATAAGAAAACAAAACTGGTATGGGAAAACATTGAAGGGACTTGATAAAAAGAAATTTATATTGACCCTTTTACCAAATAATTAACAACTGTGTTTGCTTGGACTGAGTATAGGCTTTTGTTGTGTTTTCTCTTTTATACATAGATTGAAGATAAAGAGGAGTGAAAAAAAATAACAAAGAGTCTGATGAGAATTCTACCATTCAATCAAAACTCAAAATCACAAATGAGCATTGCCTTTTATACTAATCATTACATTAAAATAAGCCCAAAAAAGAGTATGATGCCAAAACCCAACCTATTTTGTTTAATGTTTGCAACAAATTGATTGGTAAGAAACTCCATAACATGAGCCTAAAACAGAGCTTGAACCAGAAACCCAACTAATTTTGCTTTATGTGTCAGCCTGATATGTTTGGTTGTTTCAAATCACAAGTTATTATTGCATAGAATGTTCAAATCACAAAAATAGAATAGAACAACATAAATGTTTTAATATGTAGCATATCTATTCTAGTAATCGACTTCACTGACTTGAAACTGGAAGCCAAAAATCCTAATTGGGAGACAATAAAATCTGAAGTGCACAGGGTTGTGTTTCTCGACTGTGTTTCATGTTGTTGACGAAAAAATCCCTAACAAGTTCATCTCAATAAAAGATTAGAATGATCGAATTGGAGAAAAAAGAAGAAGCGAAATGAAAACCTAAAGATATAAAGAGATCACCTTCGACGGCAGCAATCTTCGATGGCGGCAAAACCTTCGATGGCGGCGAAACCTTCGACGGTGGCACAACCTTCGACGGCGACGAGGCGACGGAGATAGGATCTATCTTGGTCGTGGTTGAATCTCGGTGGTGATTGAATCAAAAGTGTGTGTGGACCGATTGTGATTGAAGAGAAAGAAAAAATGACAGTTCAGTGCACTGGATGTGAATAGTTAACTATTTGCAGTACAAATTTTCAAACTTTAACTAAAACACAATACAGTTTCATTTTACTATTAATAATTCAGTTATTTTTGGTTTAAAACAGTATAGTTAACTTAAGTACTGTACAGTTAAGTTATCACCGTGAAGCCAATGTGATTCTAGCCAATGTGATTTTAAGTACTGTATAGTTAACTTAAGGGAGATAATATATTACTATCCCAAGAAAAATACGTTGAGAAACTTCTTAGGAAGTTTGGATATTTTGACTTCGAACTAGTGAGCACCCCTTATGATGTTAACTCTAAATTAATGAAAAATATAGGAGAATTTGTTTTTAAACCTTAATATGCTTAGATAATTGGGAGCTTAGTGCACTTAATGAGCTTTTCATGACCTAATATTGCTTATGTAGTACACAGACTGAGTAGGTACACTCAATGTCCTAATCAAGAACATTAGGATGCACTTGCAAGACCTATGAAATATTTAAGAGGTTCAATGGATTATTGAATATAGTGGGTTTTTCGTTGTACTAGAAGGGTACAATGATGCTAACTAGATCTCTAATTCAAATAAGACAAAACGCACTAGTTGTCATGTATTCACACTTGGGGGTAGTGTGATTACATGGAGACCAGCCAAGCAAACAATTATTTCAAGATCAATAATGGAATCTGAGTTTGTTGCTCTAAAAATGACTGGTAGTGAGGATGAGTGGTTGAAAAACTTCTTAGAAAATATTCCACTAGGAATGAAACCAACCCCATTTGTGTTAACACATTCAGAACTACAATGGAAAGAATAGACATATACAATTGAGACATAATTTGGTGAAACAACTACTAATGAGTGGAACTATTTACGTTAATTATGTGAAGTCAAAAGGGAATCTAGCAGATCCTCTAACAAAACCCCTGAAAAGAAATATGATTTTGAAAACATTGAAGGGAATGAGACTTAAGCCACTTGCAAACAAACAAATGAGGGTAGCCTAACCTTTGTGATTAGAGATCCCATGAATAAGGTTCATATGGGTAAAAAAAAGTCACTTGTTAGTTATGATAACACTAAATTGATTTTAAATCAATTATGTCCACTCTTATTATTTGTGTGAAAGTCTTAGAAACTACATTATTGAGAGGCTAAACTTTGTATTTAAAATTCTACGCTGTGTAAGAATTTTAGCTTAAACAAAGATTTTAATTATTTTCATATCTGTTATAGGTGGTGTAAACCCCGTACCACCCCACTTTTTTCACTTTCTCTCTTTTCCCTCTTCTCATATGGCACAACAACACCATAGAGGAGGAGAGCCCATCCCCTTTCCAGACATCTTCTTTAACCCTACTCTAAAAAGGGGAAAAACTTCATTTTCGCTAGGTCATTCCAAAAGAGTAAGTTTCCCTTCTCCTCTTTTCTTGAATCAAGAATCAATTATCATGATTGTGAGGTGGTGGTTGTGCATGTGCTATCAGAATGTCTCCTAAGATTTCTTAGTATGCTTTGAGTCTAATAGCATATTAGATTTTGAATTTGGCTTCTTTCTTGTGTTTGTTTAAAACTTTCGTGAAATATAGCGATTAAGTGTTGTGGGAGATGAAGAGGAATTTCTAAATCAGGTAAGGGAAGCTAGTGCTGTTTTACTTTGTAGTGATTTTAAAAATTAATGAATGCATGCTGATGAATTTGATCTGTGATGGGTATGATTGTTTTTGCTTGTATGGTTTGAATTCTGTTTCTCGTAGCCGAATCCACAGGTTGTGGAAATATCCACTTGTTACCTGTGGATCCCGTTGTTTGAATTATGCTTCTCGTAGTTGAATCCACAAGTTGTGGAAATATCCACTAGTTACATATTGAACATGTTGGTGTGAATTCTGCATCCTGGAGCCAAATCCACAAGTTGTAGGAATATCCACAAGTTACTTGTGGAACCTTATGTTTGCTTTCTCGACCTTTAACATGAACTCTTGTTTCCCCTCTGTCATGTGTGATATTTGTGTTTTTCTTTGTGTTTATGAAGTTTTACTAGTTGTTATTGAACATTGATGTTTCAATGTGCTTATTACATGAAATTATGAAATATGATATGTGAATATGATGAATAAGTTGTGTATGGTTGTTTAGTATGAGGAACTTGGTGTGAGATCATGTTTTATGGAGAAGTGATGAGGTTATAAGTATAAAAGATAATCAATGGAATGGAATGAGAAAAGATTATTTGAATTGTTTGTTGTATAAGGGTTGTGCTTCTAAGGAAGAAGTGCAATCCTCACTAGTAGTTTGTTATGCATTGGCTAAGGATATGTGTTGGTCAAAAGCTATCCTATACTCTACTAGGTTTACAAACTCATATAGAGTGTAGTGACCTAGGTGGTGAGTGTTGAAGGAGGTTCTTATGGCGGGATTAGGGGTGGTGGGACCATTAATCTGGCGATGGCATAAGTAACTTACCCTATCTAAAGGAAATTGATTGATGTTAGTTAGGCCAAGTGGAGCCAGAGCCTTTTCTGCAATCCACTTGTATGACAGGTGCATAACTTCTTATATTTGAGTCGATGCATAAATCCGAATAAAATCAAGTCTAAAAGTTATGTGTTTATGAATGTAGTCTAAACTGCAAAGTGTATGATTAATATTATTGTTTCAAATTTATTTGATTGTGTTATGATTTCTCAATTTTATCATTAGGTTACCCTTCTTTGTGTGTTGGTTATTATGTTATTTTTGCTATGATCGCTATCATGGTGTGCGCAGATAGGACTATAGGTGGTGATGTGACTAACCAGTAGGTTGAGGGTCCTTAAAGGAAAGGATATTTTCGAAGTATGTATATAAGTATATGAAATGATGTAATTACTTTTTTTCAAGTGTATTTTGAAAAAAATTTATAAACCTAAGTAGTTTTGAAAGACTGTGACTATGTAAGGACTGTAATTACACTATTATTATATGGTTATGTATGTCTCCCTTTAATCACATGGTCAGGTACTATTTAATACTAAATTGTAGGAACCCAAGGAAGTAGTATAATCAAATTTCTTGAGTCGTTACAGGTGGTGTATGATTTGTTGCATACACATGATGAAATCACCTATCTAAGTGTCAAGTGGGGTCGCTTGTATGAGATCTTGGTATGATCTCTAAAGTACTCATGAATATCGAGCACGTGCATGACCTAGTAAGTGATACACAACGATAACAACAAGGATTTTTTGGGTGTTTTGTGATTGATAAACCATTAATGCACATCAAGTTTCTTTGGTTTATATAGCTTGCTATAACAACCACAATGTGTGTTAAGTTTCTCAATCTAGGACTAGTTCATATAACTTGTTATACCAACTCTAATGCATGACATCTTATATGAGACCCATTATTTTCTTCAGTCTTTTTTTTTTCTTATCTTTTGCAATATGTAAGGGATTGCTATAAAAACAATGTTTTGAATATATTTCAAAATATATTTACATTGTTGTAACCATAAAGTTTCGCAACTTCAGTTTCAATTGGGTCATTATTGTTGCATCCGTTTTGATTTGGTCTTTACAACAAATTTTTAACCATTGTTGAGTTCCTCGCAGGCCATGTGATTTTGGCCCATTACTATGCTCCTCCTCCATCTATAAATATATGTCATTTGCCTCCTCCAAAAACACGCAACTTGAGCTTTCATTCTTCTCTTCTTTCTCTCTCTTTATCTTATTATCTTGGTTTAATTATTTATTCTTTTTATAGTACCTTTCTAGTTTTAAGACCATCGAAAAATCCGAGAAATTCTTGTTGTATTCTGAGGGACTTGCACAACACACTGCGGATAAGTCCTTAAGGGTAATGAATATACATGCCTTAGGAGGTGCTATTTTGTTCATGATTTGTCAGCTTTTACAACAAGAAGCACCCATATTTTCTAGCTTCAAAATCATGAGAATGATAAGCTATTATAACAAGAAAAAAATCCTTGCATATACTCATTGATATTTAATGGAAGTACCCATAATTTTCTAGATGAAAGGTGACTAAGAAATTGGGTTGTCCTATCACAAATATTCTCACCTTAGGTGTGGAAGTAGTAGATGATGCTTGTGTAACTATTACTTCAACAATTAACCAATTCCTTTGAATGCTTCACAACATTGATTTTACATAAAGTATGCTTCTTTTGCCCTTGGGATGTTGTGATGTGGTGCTCGGAATTGAGTGGTTGGTTACTTTGGGAGACATTACCTACAATTTTGATAGGTTATCCATGCAATTTTATGTTCAAGGTAAACAAGTAAAGGGCATAAGACTTATAGAAAACAATTGCTTCTAGTATTTATCCATGTCCAATTATGTGACAAGAATAATACCTTCCTACTATAATCATTAACCATACATGTCCATAATCAAGATATTTCTGAATATGTTGATGAATTACTAGGGTAGTTTGTGGACATTTTCGAGAAACCTACCACACTGCTACCTAAGAGAAAATTCACTAATCATAAAATTCCTTTGGTTGCCAAGGCCAATACTATTAATAAGAGACCTTATCGATATGCTAACTAATAAAAAGATGTTATTGTCAATTTGGTGCAAAACGATCTTAATTATGGTCCAATATAGAAAAGTAGCAGCCCTTTTGTCATAGTTGGCAAGAAAGATGTTCTTGGAGACTTTGTGTTGACTACAAAGACCTTTATAACCAAACCATCAAGTATAGGTTCCTTATTGGATGATTTGTTAGATGAGTTAATCGTTTTGAGATGTTCTCCGAAATTGATTTACGCTCAAGTTATAATCAAGTGAGAATAAAGCACAATCATATTCACAAGACTTTATTTAAAACACATGGGACCACTTTGAATACTTGTTCATGCAATTTGGTCTAATCAATGCACCAACCACCTTCCAAGGTCTCATGAATGATATTTTCAAGGAATATTTGAGAAATTTTCTTTTAGTGTTTTTTGGTGGCATTTTAATATATACCAAGGATTCACAACATCACCTTTCTCATTTGCATATGGTATTGCTGACTATGAGAAGGAATTCCTTGTATGATAAAAAAAATATAAATGTTACTTTGGTGTAGAGAAAGTGAAGTATTTAGGTCATTTCATCTCAAAAGATGGTGTATCAACTGACTCAAAAAAATTATGGCATAAAAAATTGGCCATTACCAATATCTTTGAAGCGATTAAGGCGATTTTTAGGACTTGTAGGGTACTGTAGAAGGTTTGTGAGAGGATATGGTGGTATTGCATGGCCTTTAACTAACATGCTAAAGAAAAATAATTTCCATTAGTTTAAGGAAGCAAAAATTGCATTTGATTTTTTCAGATAGTCTAATGAAGTCACCAATATCAGCATTACTTTACCTTTCTAAGATGTTTGTGGTTGAGGTAGATTCTTTTGGTTATGCAATTGCTGCAATGCTCATGCAAAATCACCATCCAATTGCTTTTATTAGCAGGGCTCTCTATATGCAACAATAGCTAGTTTCCACATATGAAAAAGAGTTGTTAGTAGTAGTCTTTATAGTCCAAAAGTGGAGGCATTATATATTGAATGCTCACTTCATTATCAAAACAAACCACATAATCTAGCAATATATTCTAAGTCAAAGGTTGACTACAACAATCCAATAAAAATTGTTGGTGAAATTAATGGAATTTGATTTCTCAATTGAGTTCAAACAAAGAAAAGAAAATGTAGTAGCAAATTCTTTATCAAGCCAAGAAGTAATAGACTGTAAAGTAATCATAACTCTCACACTTGAAAGCACTATGTTAAACAGAATCACCAACAATCTCCAACCTGATCCTGACATTCAAAAGTTGTTCCATAACTTGGAAACAAATGCTTCTTCACATAAATATTATACTTGGTGATACTCAATTTACATACTTTCATATCTAGACTCATTACACTCCTTTAGGTTATCATTTCTTCTATTTTACATTATTAATGTAGTTTCTACACTTTTTAGGAATTTTAATTCAAAGCTGAAAATGGTACAATGGTTTAGTCTTAATGCTAAAAATTTCATCTTGGCAACTCTGACCATTGCTAATTATTTTGTTCATAACTTTTTCCACAAGTTCTCAATTGAGTTTATGTTTACTACATTGGATTCTAGACTCAAATAACTTTAATTTGAGTGGTAGAACATAATTTTTGGAGCTCTAGTCTAGTTGCAGTTCATGTTGGAAGACGAAGACGACTTGTAAAGGCATGACCAGCACAACTCAACAATGTTTGCTAGTTGTTTGGGTCATAATTTTTCCTACATGTCTCCAATTGAGCTGATTCTTATTGCGTTGGATTTGAGACTTAAAGAGCTTCAATTTGAATACCATAACATTTTTTTTAGCCTTGGGCGAGATGAAGTTTCATTTGGAAGTTGGAGGTAGTTACTTGAGCATAAACAATTTCGCCCCTACTTTGAATACTGGTGTAATTAGCAAAGTTAAAGCAGGCCTCCTCTCAATCTAACGAGCTATTGAACTACACATGGAATGGTCCAAATGAGGTCGATCTAGGGCAATGTAACCATCCATACCAAATCAGGAGACAACACATGAACCAAAATCTTAATGGGCAGCAACACACACATACACACTCTCACACAAATAAGAAAACAACTTTTGCCAACCTTTTGGAATTTTCAAAATCTCTTGATTTTGGGCATAGGGCAGTAGTCGTGAAATGGAGAGAGGGAACTCCTTTTTTTGTAGGAATTAGAGAGATGTTAAGTGTCACTTATTAAGGATGGTATTTTTTTATTTTGTTTTTCGCATAAAGGAGGCTCGGTGTTGTCTTATGAACTTTATGTTTTGAATAGCTAACATAGAATTAAGGGGGATGATTTTCGGGTGGATTATTGTAAGAAATCCTTCTTTTGTCCATTTTTTGTATCAATGTTGATTACTTTTTTCACTTTAGCCTAATATGTGTCTTGTTTTAATCTTGTGTAGACTGAAAATCATGATCAGTGCTCTAGTAGATGTGATATTTATGCTTTTGCTTGTCACCTTGCGCTTCCATTCCATTCTGCTATGAAATATGTGTAGATGAGTCAGATATTACCTCTTCTAAATATGTTGATAACTCTTAATTTATTCTTTCTATTGTTCATCGTCTTATTACTTCTAACTTATTTGTGCTCAATTGTTTCCTTTCTCTGGTTTAGTATCTCAGCTTTTGCATCTTTCAGCTTGGTAGAATGTTGAGTTTAACTCCTTTAACTCCCATTCCAATTTCTAGTGTGTTAACCTCATACTCTCAATCAAAAGGCTCTAGCTAGTGTTGTTTATAAGTGCTATTTAACCTTTCCATTTGGCTTATGATAACAATTTTGATGAGTTTTGAGCACTAGCTCGGCCATTCATTATGTTATAATTGATGTCATTCATCTTCCTTGTTAACTTTGCACTAGTCAGTTTTAACTCTGCATAATTCATGACTTATTTTCCTTTCTATATCTATTTCGTTTTATGACTAGTTGAGAATGCATGTGCTTAATTTCTTTGAGCTTATAAATCGAGTTAGTGATTAGTAATTGGTTATATTAGCTTAATTTTGTTTTTGCTTTAAGTTCTAGTCTTGAGTTGTGTTTATTTGATTGAGATTAGGCCAGTAGTTGTCCTACATCTTGAATGAATCAGATTTCCTAGTTATTTACGATGCAATCGCTTAGAAATTCAGTTCATTCTCTTTCTATTTATCTTTTAAATAGAAAAAACCCAAAATATTTCCTTTTGCATTCAAAAGTTATATCCTTGGACTGAGGTGAGTTAATCCTTACACTACATTAGTAAGAGGATTAGTTTTGTTTTGTTTGAGACAGTTTAGGTGACAAAGTTGTCACCATATTGTCATTGTTTCCAAGGATAGTGTTAGTGTTATGAGTTTGTTCAATACTTTTTCTTGCAATTGTGTATAATTTTTTTTAGTTTTTCTTATTTTCCTAGCCTTATTCTCTTTAGCTACTAGTTCAAGAAACTTGCTTTGTGCTGCTAAAATCTGATTGTGTGGCTAATCTCAACATGTGGCCAAACATAAATGAAGTATAAAATAGAATTGATTGTAAAAAACACAATACCTACGAAAAATCTGATCACTATAAAGTGTTACAAATATGGATGATCTCAAACATAATATTTTGCATGATTACGTATAAGGAGGTACAATAAAAGCAACTTAAGCATTATTTCCATACTTGAAACCTGCAAATATTGTGTCTGTCAAAGCTTATTAGTAATGTAATATGGCTATTTGTTCAATAATTAAAGCTTATTAGTTCAATAAAACATATTAGTAATGTAATAATTAAGAGGAAAAGATAAAAAGCAAAAAACTAAATATGACATTTAATTCAATATGGCACTAGTGCAGATTGGGGTTTTTTAACTCGCCTTATAGGCCTCGGTTACTGCGGGACCGAAGCCTATAAGGAGGCGGTGGCATTTTTGAAAATTTTCTCAGCATTTTGCCTCGGGTCCAAATTCAACCGAAGCATATAACCGGTTTTATGCTTCGGTTCTCAACCAACCGAAGCCTATAACCCATCTGTGGCCCCCAGTATTACAAAATTGCCACTAACAGCGCATGATTTGGCCTCGGGTAACAAAGGACCGAGGCCTATAACAGACGATTTGGCCTCGGGTGGCGAAGGACCGAGGCCTATAATGCTTTATGCCTCGGGTGTTTACAAAATCGAGGCCATATCCTTTATTTAGGTTCCCAAATCGCGCGAACCCATCATTGTTCATCATCTTCTCTCTCGCAAACCCTCTCCGCCACCGTGCCCTCCACACGATTCGCCCTTCGTTGCCCTCCATCGCCGATTGTGACTCTGTCCACGAAGTTAGGGTCGACGGTCTTGCTCCGCCACTGAACAACAGGCGAAAAGGAAGCAGATTCTGCCAACGTCGCGCCTCCGTTGCGCCCTCCTGCGCGCCACCGTCATGCCGCCTCTGTTGCGCCCTGGTTACACCCTCTTTCGCGCATACGTCGCGCCCTCTGTCGTGCCTCCGTCGCCCCACTTCGCCACGGTCCCTGACAGCCACCACTTGGCGACAAACGTTGCACTGTTGCTCCGTGTCACTGCTCCGGCGAGTATCTTGCGCCTCCTTCGCCATTTCCAGCCACCGTTGCACCGCCAATTCTGCCCGGGGTAAATTCAAAACGCGTTCTTTTTTTTTTGTTTTGTATATTTTTTTATGATTTAGGTAATTGTTTTGCATTTTGATGAGGTTTTTGGTTGATTTTTGCGTTGTTCTTTTGCTATTTTTACGGTCTCTTATTTATTTTATTGTCTCTTATAGCTCTTGAAGACCTTAGTATCGTGGGTGTGCATCATCTTCCATTGTCATTCAATTTTCATGCTCCCAGGTTCCTAATTCTATTATTTTGTAAGATTTTGTTGTCTATTATGTATTAGTAATATGTTATATATATGTGGTTTATTATTTACATAAATATTTGTTTGATTTGTGAGTTAGCCTTAGTTTCCCGTTTGAGATTCAATACGAAAATTATGTATTGTCCCCAAGTTTTCATTTTCAAAAAACTACATTTTTTTTTAAATTAGATATAAGGGGATACAATACTAATAATTTAAATGTATTGAATCTTGAATTGTCCGATTGGACAGTTTAAGAAGATTAATCACTTTCTAGTAATTTATTAGTGCATATATATATATATATATATATATATATATATTTTAAAATACATATCTTAAAATTCATGAATATTTGTCAATTGTGTTTTGTGTTGATCATCAGGTGCATATTTGATTGTGGTTTATAATCACTTTCATTTCGTGTATCCTGAAGGCCAATGCGAAATGTTGGCAAAATTTTGTAAAATTTAAGATATGTATTTTAAAAGTAATATGTACCAATAAAATAAAGAAAGTGAATCTTCTTAAATGGGATAGGGTCACACCTTCATTACGACGTGAGCATTGATTCAAAGATTATTGAAATTGTTCACGCAATTTCAGTATGGATCGAGATTGGATTAATTTACCACGTATTAGCGCTGAGTATGAGAATGGAGTAGAGGAATTTATAAAATTTGCGCAACGTTATGATGAGAGAAGTGATGATGAGGTGAAGTTCAGATGTCCTTGTGTCAACTGTTTGAATGGAAGAAAATTGAATGCAACTCAAGTTAGGGAACATCTTATTTGTGATGGTTTCCTTAGAAGTTATACAATATGGACATGGCATGGCGAATTAATACACATTCCAACTATTTCTCGGACTAAATATCTTGCCAATTCCTCCATGAAAGAGCGATAGGAAGAGCGACGGGAAGAGCAATTTGAAGAGCGAGTAGAAGTAGAAGACAATATGGAGGACATGATACGGGATGTTGGCGCAGAAACTTTTGCACAAGCGCATGTGTATGAGACGATGTCTACTGATGCGGAAACTCCGTTGTATGTTGGTTCAACTAAGTTCACGCGATTATCAGCGGTTTTAAGACTTATGAATTTGAAAGCGACCAATGGTTGAACAGATAAAACCTTCACAGAATTGCTCGTGCTCTTGAAGAAATGCTTCCCGAAGGAAATACTCTACCTACTCAAAACTATGACGCCAAGAAAATTCTTTGTCCGGTGGGTATGGAGTATAAAAGGATACACGCATGTCCTAATGATTGCATATTATACAGAAAAGAATTTGAAGATTTGAAAAAATGTCCAAAGTGTGGGTCATCACGCTACAAGCAGAAAAGAAACAGTGAAGATAATGGTCAAATAGAGAAGGAAGGATCTGCTTTGAAAGTAGTTTGGTACCTTTCAATCGTGCCCAGACTTAAGCATTTGTTTGCAAATCCTAAAGACGCTAAAAAATTTAGATGGCATGCAACTGAGAGAAGATGTGACAGACTCCTTCTTCATCCAACTGATTCAATACAATGGAAAAATATTGATCAGGAATTTCCCAAGTTCGGTGAAGAATGTAGAAATATTCATTTTGGCTTAGCTACCGATGGAATGAATCCATTTGGTAATTTAAGTACAAACCATAGTTGTTGGCCTATTATATTATTCATTTACAACTTATCTCCTGGACTCTGCATGAAGAAAAAATACATGATGTTGTCTATGATGATATCTGGTCCAAAGCAGCCTGGAAATGACATAAATGTATATCTCAATCCTCTAGTTAAAGACTTGAAGTTGTTGTGGGTTGATGGTGTTGAAGTATTTGATGTTGTTGCTTCTGAAACTTTCATGATGCATGCAATGTTATTTTGCACCATTAATGACTTTCCAGCTTATGGTAATTTGTCAGGGTACAGTGTTGTCCTATATGTGAAGAAAACATTGCATCTCATCAATTGAAAAACGGAAGGAAGACCGTGTATCTACGCCATCGAAGGTTTTTACAAGCTAATCATCCTTATCGAAGGTTAAAGAAAGCATTCAATGGACATCAAGAGAATGACAAAGCACCAACTCCATTAACTGGCATTCAAATTCATGAAAAAGTTAATAAAGTACATCATGTATTTGGTAAAACGTCCAAGAAGTCATCCGCATCGATCCCTTGGAAGAAAAAATCAATATTCTTTGACCTTCCATATTGGTCGAAGTTAGAAGTTAGGCATTGCATAGATGTCATGCATGTAGAGAAGAATGTGTGTGTTAGCTTGATTGATACACTACTCAACATTCAGGGAAAGATAAAAGATGGAGTAAATGCTCATTTGGATTTGGTTGAAATGAAGATCCGAGAAGACTTGGCACCAAGGGAGGTTGGTAGGCGCACTTATTTACCCCCTGCATGTTACACTATTTCCAGACAAGAGAAGATAAGTTTTTGCTTATGTTTAAAGAGTGTCAAGGTACCTCAAGGATACTCTTCAAATATTCAGAGTTTAGTGTCCATGCAAGACTTGAAGCTTGTTGGACTAAAGTCTCACGATTGCCACATCTTAACGCAACAATTGTTACCTGTAGCTATTTGTGGAATTTTACCCAAAAATGTTAGACAAACTATAACGCATTTGTGTGCATTCTTCTCTTCAATTTGTAGCAAAGTCATTGATCCTTTAAAGTTAGATGAACTTCAAGCCGAAATTGTTATCATCTTGTGTCAGGTAGAGATGTTTTTCCCTCCATCATTTTTTGACATCATGGTACATTTACTTGTTCATGTGGTGAGAGAAATCAACTTTTGTGGACCAGTATACTTAAGATGGATGTATCCCATTGAACGTTACATGAAGATTTTGAAAGGGTATGTGAAAAATCAATATCGTCCAGAAGCTTCAATGATCGAAAGATATATTACTGAAGAAAGTGTCGAGTTTTGTTCAGATTACATGGCAAAAGCAAAACCGATAGGAGTTCCTCATAGATCATGGTTGAACAAGTGTACTATAAGTAACAGCATACGAGGTGTGAGTGTGGTTACCAAAAATCGCGAAGAGTTGATGCAAGCACACCTATACATATTGAACAACATAAATGAGGTAATGCCTTACTTATCTGCACACAAAGTCATTGTGAAAGAGAACAATCCAAGACAATCAGAGAAATGACGTTTGATGGAGCATAATAGAACATTCATGCCTTGGTTTAAATCTGAGGTTTTGAAAGATTCGCAATGCTCTGAGACTTTGATGTGGTTAGCAAATGGGTTGAAATTTGATGTCATCTGTTATACAGGTTATGAAATCAATAATTGCACATTCTATACAAAGTCTCTTGATGATAAAAGCACAGTACAAAATAGTGGAGTTAGTCTTGAAGCTGAGTCGCTACAATTTTCTACATCTAAAGATCAAAATCCCGTAGTAGGATCAATGACATACTATGGTGTAATACAAGAGATATGGAAGGTTGATTATACCATGTTTACTATTCCACTGTTCAAATGTAAGTGGATTGACAATAAGAGTGGTGTCAAAATAGATGAATCAGGAATGACTCTAGTGGATTTTCGAAAGGTGGGTTATCAAGACGAGCCATTTATCATGGCACAACAAGCATCTCAAGTTTTCTATGTTAAAGATCATGTGTCTGAACATTGGTTTGTCACTCTTCATGGAAAAAAACAGATTGATCCTAATGAAGAGAATATGAGTGATCTTAATATTGCTGTCACCCACCCATTTAGAAGAACGATAAATGTTGATGAAATCCATCTAGTTGATGATGTACATGCAATTCGAGAAGATCACGATGAAGAAATATACATATGACCAATCACGTCATCAGAAGTGGAAGTTAGCCCGTTTACGCTCAACGGGCAGCTACACTTCTGACTCTGCACGAGAAATCTCTGAGAAAATTGTAAGATACAATTCTTATCTAAATTGCTCATTCATGTTTTATATTGTATTTTTATTTATAAATTTTTTTGTTGCATTGTAGGATTCGTTGGTTGAGCAGACCTCCCAAGGAGGATTCATTCCAGAAGGTCGTCATGACATACTTGCTGCTGCAATTGGACGACCTGAGCACCTTGGACGTGTGCGTGGTGCTGGATCAGAAGTCGGCATACGCCAATTTTTTGGTTCCTCCTTTCGTCAGTCTTCATGCAGTCATGGTGCTGATTATGAACAAAGACTAAAGGAAATGATCACGGCGCAGGTGAGAGAAGAACTAATGCGCCAATTTGAGCATTATGGCATTCGTTTGCTAGTGGATCATCCGCTAGAACCAGACCCATTTTGTGCCTCCCACGGGTAAATTTGTTTTCTATAAGTTATGAATTGAATATATGATATTTAATAAAGTAATTGAATAACATTAATAAATCGTTGACTCTAACAGGTAGAAGCAAAAATGGGAGTTGTTCAGCTCCACCCGGGGATGACATGGATGATACTCATCCATGTCAGCTATATATTTGGGATGGTACATAGAAGACACTAATGGCTCGTGAAAAAGTATTTGAGGCAGCCACAGTTCTTCATGGCATGGAGTTATCAGAGGATGAGGTTAAGGTCACGGTAGAGGAGGTTCTTATGTCGTATGTTTTAGTTCCTGTGCCAACAGATGAGGTGTATACTGTGGCACAGGAATCTAGTGTTTCCTCGCCTAGCCTATAGATTTGGTTGATACTGACCCCTTGGTACAGACTCTTAAACCCACAAATATACTACATTTTTAAGTTTACATGTTTACTATATTCAAACTTAAATTATATTCCATTTTAACTGAAATTGCATCAATATAGGAAAAACCTCAATCAAAGAAGATTCTTTTCTCTTTGGACGATCCTCTTGGTGCATTGCTCCAACTTGCAAAAATCATAACTGATAAGTCGATGCAGGTTCCTTGGGATGCTAACATTTTTGGGAGAGATCTTGACATCCCACTTTACTTGCATTCCCAAGATGTCTTGGAGCTTGCACGGGGACAAGAGGAACTCAATATTACCATTATTCAGTTATGGATGATGTAAGTCTTTTAGTCATTATTTATAGTTATTTGATATATTTATCTATTTACTTATATCAAATCAATTTTTGGTTTAGGTATCTGTCTGGTGTCACTGAAACTATGGGGCTGAATGATCTATATGGGTTTATAGACCCCCAACTCATCCATGAAGGCAACAAGTTTGATGACATTCAAGCATATGTGACTAAATGCTTTCAACGTGGAAAAGAAATTTATTTTGTCCCTTATGTTGCTGGGTAAGTCATTTTTGTTAACTTATGAATATAATCAGTCATTTTAATGCATAACCATGAATTTATTTTCTTATCAGGCGTCATTGGCAGTTACTTGTGGTTTGCCTAAGGGAGAACCTTGCTGTGTGGTTTTGCTCTTTGCATCGCCCTCCCCCCAACCATCTTAGACAAGTGATAGATTGGTAAGAACCTCAATATCAATCTTATGAATATGACATGTTATATAAAAATATCCTAACTTATTCCCTATATCATAGTTCAATTGTTGCACATAACATGTTGTTAGGGAGATCAACGGCTAAGGCAAAAGGTCTTGTATGGTGTTCTCTCCAGGTTTGATATTTCTATCCATATCTTCATAATTGTTTGCTTGATTTTCTTCCTTAATTAATTGTAAAGTTGTTAATATAATGTAGTGTAATAGATAAACCGGCTCATATGGGTGTGATTACTATATAATGCAATGGATGACAACCACTGTGCGTGCTCGTATTACAACAAATTGGGAAACGGTAATATATATTTGAATTAAAATGAATACTTTGCAATATTTCCTTTTTATATACTAACTTAACTTAATCTATTATTTTGTAGACATTCAAGAGTTGTACAACAATTCCCGCAAAGTCCATCAAGTTTGGTAGGATAGCATGTGCCAAATATATAATTGAAATGTACAATACTATTGATTAGGAAATGTATCTTGATTGTCAATGATTTGTAATTGTCTTTTAAATGAATTTGAATTGTGGATGTGCTATAAAATATTTTGTTCTGGTCTATTCTGGTCTGTGCTGGGTGCTGAACAAAATTTACAGGTTTAAATGTCGGAATAACACCAAAACAAAAACTGCATTAAAAAAAACAACATATTAGGCCTTGGTTCATACCAGAACCGAAGCAAAAAGCGTACTTTTGGCCTCGGGTGCAACCAAAACTGAGGCCAAAAGGGGATCAATTTTTTTTTTAAAAAAAAGAAGCACATATGGCCTCGGGTGCAACGAAAACCGAGGGCAAAAGGGGACCGAATTTATAAAAAAAGAAAAGAAGCACATATGGCCTCAGGTGGAACCAAAACCGAGGCCAAAAGGTCGGGCTCTATGGCCTCGGGTTCCATTGAACCGAGGCAGAAAGGGGCTCTATGGCTTCGGTTCTTAACCGAGGCCAAAAGCTATCTCCAATATGCTTCGGTTCCCGAATCGGTGTAGAATATTAAAAACAACCGCTGCCAAAGCCCCTTCCTGCACTGGTGTGGCTATTTGTCAAAGCTTATTCTTTCTAATTTTATGTAATACAATTTATATTTTATACAATTTATATTTTATATTATTTATTATACTGTATTTACTACTCCAAGTTATATTAATTAAAGGATATACAAAAAAGTACATTGAAATTCTACTATTATTACTAAAAACAAAAGTAGGAAGTAAACATTGAAGAACATTTAACTTTTGCTCAACAATGTTCTCAAATTTATCCATACATGCATGCATTGAGTTGATTCTCCTTGAAAACATGCAACAAATTCTCCGTCTCCTCGTGATCCTCAAAAGGTTACCAGATATCATAATTGAAGTCTTATGATTTGTATCCAAAAAAGTACAAGGCTCAAACTCTAAGGAAGATGGTTCCTAAATATATTGAAATGGAAATATTGAACCATCATCCATAAAAGCGTCATCCAAAGATAAAGGCATGCCAATAACTATCAGAATCGTATACTGTGGACAAAAGTTTGCACCAACAAATGAAATAGAAATAGAATGCATGATAGAATTAATCTTAGCACATATAGTGTAACATCCCTACTTTTAATAAATTGTACTATTTATTTTAAATAAAACACTTAGAAAATCTTCTCTTTTTACTAATGTTTCGTATTTTATTATGATGTAGTTTAAACATTAAAAATATATTTTATCATGATGTAGTTTTTACTTTTTGAAAATAACAATAAGAAGAAAACAAAATTAATAAAATATGTATATATATTAAAAAAAATATTAATTAAAATATTATTAAATAAGTGTGTGTATTAAAAAAAAATCTTCTAAAGAGACATAAGAAGATAAGGAGAGAAGATAAGAAGAAGAAAAAAATAGAAAAAAAAAAGAAAAGAAAAAGAAAAGAAAAAGGAAAAAAAAGGAAGATAAGCCAAAGAGATAAACATTATCTTTTCATTAATGAAAGTAATGATGATTTGAAAAAAAGAAGGAGCACATGCATGGCTTATATATATATATATATATATATATATATATATATATATATATATATATATATATATATATATGGATGAGAGAAGTAACGTGAGAAAGTGAGAAAGAAAAGTGAGAGAGAAAGAAAGGAGAAAGAGAAAGAGAAACAAAGAGAGAAAGAGAATATAGAGAGAAAAAGTTTAGATCAAAAGATTTGAAGAGATCCTAGTCCTCTTCAAATCTTCAAATATTATTATTACTAGTGTGCCCTTGAATCAATAAGGCAAGGGGGAGTGATGTTAAACTCTTTTTATATTAATCTTGATAAACTCATGAGTGTTATATTAATCTCTTATTTATTTTGAATCATATATGATTTTGTTTATTTTCATTTCACTTATTTTCATTTATTATCCTCTTATATTTATTTAATTTATCTCCAGTTATGTAATGATTTGTTCCTTTATTTTATTTAATTTATCTTCAGTTATGCACTAATCTTGTATATTTAATCTATCTCTAGTTATGTACTAGTCTTGTTTATTTAATTTATTTTATTTAATCTCCAGTTATGTACTAGTTCTGTTTATTTATTTTATTTATTTATCTCCAATTATGCACTGGTTCTGTTTATTTATTTTATTTTATTTATCTCCAGTTATGCATTGATCTTGTTTATTTATTTTATTTAATCTCCAGTTATGCACTAGTCTTGTGTATTTATTTTATTTACTTTATCTCTAGTTATGCACTGGTCCTATTTATTTATTTTATTTTATTTATCTCCAAATATGTACTGATCTGTTTATTTATTTTATTTCATTTAATCTTTAGTTATGTACTAGTCCTATTTATTTATTTTAATTTATTTATCTCCAATTATGCACTAATCTTGTTTATTTATTTTATCTCTAGTTATGAACTAGTCTTTTTTTATTTATTTCATTTAATATATCTCTAGTTACGCACGTGTCCTATTTAATTTATATTTTTATTATTATATTAATTTATAACCTTTTAATCCTCATCTAATTATTTATTTAAAGTTCTTGCTTTGATTCTTATTTTATCATTATTTTATAATTAAATAAATAAATAAATGTAAAGTAAAAGTAAATATTATTTTATTCAGTGAGCTTGGATATAAGAAAATTACATGTACATTTTATATTCTTTGTGTATAGTTTATACAATGACATGATTTGATAGTCATCCACATTTCATGACCTTTGAAAATATCCAAGAGTATGTCAATTAAGTCTGGTTTCAATAAGTTGAGATTAGACCAGTGTTAGAGTGTTTGTATTTGGGAAGTCATAGTTTGGTACACTGCGGGATGAAAGGCAGGGACCATGGTGGGGTTTAAGGAAGTTTTACCAAATATGTGAATATATGGATAGTTCAGAATAGTGCATTGGACTATGACATTCATAGGCCAAACTTGGGACCAGTGGCGGAGGTTGGAAGGGCATGTAGGGGCCACGACCCCCTCTCCCCCAATTTTTTTTTACTTTTTTTTCATTATTTTTTATTTAATTTTTTAAAATTATATAAATTTTTAAATTTTTTTAAATGATTTGTATTTTTTTAAAATTAAATAATATTATATTCAAAATTAATAAAAATTAAATTAAGTATTTTTTTTATTTATTTTATAAAGTACAATAATAAATAATAAAATATAAAATCAAATATATAAAAAAAATTATTAAGATATTTTTTATTTTCTCTTTCATTGTTTTTTGAGTTTTTCATACGTTGTATTCTTCTCTCATGCTTATTTATTTTCTTTTGTTACTAAAAAAAAGTTAGACATAAAATCAGTATTTCTATCCTCATTTTTTCATATTTTTTCTTCCAGTATTAAATAAATAAATAAGGTAACTTTCTTTTGTCTCACTTGATAATGAACTATTTGTTTAACATTTAGCATTATTTTTTATCACATGACCTTTTTGTATATTTATTTTATATTAATATAGAAGAAAAAACAATGTACTATGTGATTTTTCATAGTCAATTTTTAATTGTAACTTGATTATGTTAGTTATTTTTTTAGTAATTATGTCTCTCAACTTTTGATTAGATTATGATAAATTATTTGTTAGTCTTAAACTTATTTTTTGAATTGGTATATTAATGAAAAACAAAAGAATAAATTTATTTTTTAAAATTGATAGAGAAACTACTAGTGAAGATGAAAACATGATAATATGGTTGTTTATTGCATAACAATGAAATGAAAGCTTGTGAATATTTTTTAAATCAAATGCACGTTAATAAAATGGAAGATGAATATTTTGCAGATAATATCGTTATTTACATCGAAAAAAGTTAACTGAAAAATTTAATTATAATTTAATTACCATGAGTTCAAAAATATGAAAAAACGATAGACATTCCTTTATATATGTGTAATTTCTTTGATAATTATAAATATACTTGATTATGTATTCACTTTTATTGAATTAGTCACAATAATATTAAATATATAAATTTTGAGTATATTATTTTGGCTCCCCCAAAAATTTTGATGAAGATCTGCCATTGCTTGGGACTATCCGATACCTACTCGGCATTGCCAAGGTTAGGTAGTGAGTATATATATCTTTTATGGGCTTATAAATGGCTAATATTCTCGAGAAAGAAATAATTATTGTTTCTGCGAAAACAAATAAGAGATGTCAGGGAACACAAGTAATGCCTTACCCTAATCCTTAACCTCTCAAGCCGGCTCCTTCTTGTCTTGTACATGTCGTCTCATAACGTAGGCGGTTTGGACCCTTAAGGGGTTACCTGCGGAAAGGGCTCTGACGATCAAGTCAGCAAAAGGCTCTCAAAAGTCAAATCTCAGATTAGGGAATTAATGAAAGCATACCTTTAATTGTTGGGATCCACACATATTTATAAAGTCATTAATGTGTCTGCCCCTTCTTGTGGGTTTGGCCCCTCTTGATTCATTTTGGGCCAATATTCAGATTCTCTATGACCTGGGCTGAGCCCAAGTTCTGAGCATCTGTGAGAGGCCTAAATTCGAAGTTAAAAACTATATATTACAATGTGACATTTTATAGTAGGTGGCCTAGGCCGCTATGTAATCTTGTTTAGTTGACTATCCATTTACTATTTTTATTATAAGACTATAGGTAGGCGGTTTAGGTTGTATGGTTATCCAAGTTCGCCTAGGTATAGTACATCAGTCCCCTAGCCTTTGGCGAGAGATATATATCACGTCGAAGGTTTGGATGCTTATCAATTTGGAGTAAGTAACGAGTTGCATCAGTGCTAGTGATGTATGTTCAACATGCCGGTCTGGTGATCTTTGGTGATGCAAGTTATGTGACAATCTGTCTGTTGGTTTTCATAGTTCTCGACAAGAAAAAATTACTTCTTGGTATGGTATGGTATAGTAGTCCCCCAATCTTGAGATGTGATGAACATTGCTAAGACTATGTCAAAAGTGATGGAGGTAGGTGAAGTGGCGACAGTTGTCAGGGGTACTATCAGAGGGATTTGCGCAGCCACTTTTAGACCTGTGACGCTTCGCATTCGTCGTGACGTTTGGTGTGCTCATTATTTGGGCGGGAAAAATTTATAGTGGCTCAAACGTTGATTATAAATACAGGTGGTTAGAAATATTTGTTCATCTTGTTTCATTTGCAAAAGTTTGAGAAAAGTGATTTGTGTGCATGAAATATGTCTGATATATTCATTGTCTCTACCGTTATCTTAAATTTTGAAAAGGTATGTCAAGTGCTAGCGGTAGTGTGTCATCATCTAGTCTGGGTAGTAGGAGTGAACATTCAGGAGAAGTAGGTAGTGATCGGTCAGGGAGTGAGGTTAATGGCCAGTTGACCGGTGAAGGGAGGATCCCCATGGAGGTGACTATTGAGACAAGGGAGGATCTGCCAGAGGAGATAGTAGAAAGCAGCTTGCCGCAAGATCTAGATATGGTTGGGTGGTCAAGGATGTGAGAACCTAGCATTCTTTGTTCAGATAGTCCCGGCTGCTAAAATATTGGCTAAACTGCATACCTGTTTTAGAGAGGAATATTAGGCGGGATATTGTGGCCTTAGACAGGGTGTGCGCGATTGACTGCATATGCCACGACCAGGAGGGAGCTTCAGAGGGGTTTTTCTACATGTATATATGCCACTTCACGCAGATGTACGTGAGGTTGCCCTTTGAGGATTTCACAATGAGGGTATTACGATTGTTGAATGTTGACGCTACCTAGCTGGATCCTAAAAGCTAGGCATATCTGCAGGCTTTCCGAGTGTTGTGCCAGTCATTGTATTTGCAACCGTCTCCACAATCTTTGTTATATTTTTATGATACTCGACCCAAGAGTCCAACTACTTGGATGTTGTTGATAAGTCGGCTAGGAATAAGCAGATTGGAGGCTTTTACTCAATCATTTAAGCACTTTAAAGATGGTTTCTTTAAAGTGGTAGTAAAGGAGCCAAGATGTTCCTACTTTTATAACGACGAAGGGAGTATGAAGTTCCCATTCAGTTGGACCGACAACCCCCGACGTTATAAGGATATGAAAAGGGAGAAGTTGTCAGTAGTTGATAGGGAGGTGGTGGAGACCTTGATGAAGTTTAATGAGAAGATGCCCACTAAGGGCTTAGTTAGAGTTTATTTATCCATGCATCCCATTGTTGATTTAGAAGGTATCTTTTTGTGTTTTAACTGCTATGTTGTTTTTTAGGAAACTAACCGGTGTTTACCGCTACTACAGGTCATATGGCTCAATTGGGGAAGAAAAATTTGAATTTGTTTCAGGCATTGCGGAAAGAGAAGGCTGCGAAAGCCAAAAGCGCTGGGAACACAGAGGTTCCTAACTTGCAAGATCCTCTGGTGGAGGTGCATATCCATAGAGGTACGAAGAGGAAGGCGGAGGTGCCCGCCAAGCAGGGTGGTGGCAAAGATGTTAAGAGGGTGAGGGCTACCATGTTGGGGCCGAGATTCTCTTCTGGTGGAAAGAAGCCTGAGGTCAAGCTGATCGAGTTGCCGGAGACTATCGTCCGGCATGATATTGAGATTAATCTGGCGAAGTCTCTAGTTAATTCTATCGACAACATGGAACCCAATGCCATGGTCAAGGCTATGCTAGAGTTTAGCAGTAAGGACTTGATCTTGGGACACAGAGTGGGTAGCTTGTATTAGAGAGAGTTGAAGGAGGATAATTGGTCCAAGGTAGAGGACCTTAAAGAGGAGGTGAAGGTCCAAGCCGACAAGCACACAGAGAAGAAGGCGGCTTGGAAGAAGGAGAAGGAGGAGTGGCTAGAGGAGAGGAAACAGTTGGGGTCATGGAGGGTAGATGTCTACATTTTGAGAAAAAGCTTAATGAAAAGATAAGTGACCTGAAGACCGATTATAATGAACTGAAAGAGAAACATGATGGGCTTGAGAGTGAACTGGAAGACCTGAAGGGTCATGTCATTCAGGAGCATATTAAAAGCTTCTAGAAGGGTTTGAGGCAAGCTACCTTCTTCCACAAAGATATAGATGTGTCTGACACCAAGTTTGACGTAAATAAAGATGTGGTTGATGGGCAACTCGTGAACGAAATGGACTCAAGCCCAAAGGAAGAAGCTGAAAAGGTGGCGGATGAACCCGATGTGAACCCTGAGGAGGCCACGACCGTGGAAGTGAACATGGATTAGATATAGACTTAGGATTTATGGACCTGAATATTTGATTTTCTTTTTTCATCCTAAGTTTGTAATAATTCGTACATTTTTCTCTTGTTCTTTTAATATGATGAATGCTTTATATATATTTGTCGGATGAATGCGCTTTATGTACCTATCGCGTTGTATAATGCCACTAGCTCGTGTTATAGGCACGCGTTGTTTGATGATTATGTTGATTTGGACTTGTTACAACTGTTTGATATTGGCGTCATAGACCGTGTACTTCATTAATTGGTGGGAAAGTTTTTAGAAAATAATCAAGAATTTGAGAAAATGACGTAAAAAACGTTGATGTTCGACCCAGGCTGCCTACTTGGGTAAGTGGTGGGGAATTTAGAAAATCACTTAACAATTTTTTAGAAAACAACGCAATAATATTGATATTCGACCCAGGGTCGCTTACTTTAGTAAGCGATGGGGGAGTTTTAAGAAATAAACATGACAAGCTGTGTTTGACCTAGGCCGTTTACTTTGGTAAGTGATGGGGAACCTAAGAAATAATTTTAAGAATTGGTGTTCGACCCAGGCCACTTACTTTGGTAAGTAGTGGGAAACTTAAGAAAGAAACTTAATAATTGATGTTTGACCCAAACCGCTTACTTTGGTAAGTGGTGGGGAACTTAAAGAAATAAACTTAATAATTGATGTTCGACCCAGGCCGCTTACTTTGGTAAGTGGTGGAAAACTTAATAAAGAAGCTTAATAATTGATGTTTGACCTAAGCCGCTTACTTTGGTAAGTGGTGGGGAACTTAAAGAAATAAACTTAATAATTGATGTTCGACCTAGGCCGCTTACTTTGGTAAGTGGTGGGGAACTTAAGAAAGAAACTTAATAAGTTGTGTTCGACCCAAGTCGCTTACTTTGGTAAGTGGTGGGGAACTTAAGAAGTAATCTGCAAATCTGTTGAGTGGAAGAAAAACCCTTTGCTTTTATTCATGAAGTTTGGGTGCCTGGTTAAAAACTCCTTGGCCAAAACCCTCCTTAGGGAAAAAAATGCAAGGTGAGGAAAAAGAGTACAGCTAGTGTTACAAACTGTGTTCATTACATTGTCAGAATTTAACTAAAGTAGAACTTTAAGTGAGATACATTCCACGTGTTCGGTATCTCTTCTCTTGATAGTTGCTCGAGCTTGTAGGCGCCTCCTCCTGCATCCTCTCGTATTCGATATGAACCATCTCAATTGGCTGAGAACTTGCCATCCTTCTTTCTTGCACTACTGGCCATTCTCCAAACTAGGCCCCCTTTGATGAACGTTCGTGGACATATGTTTGAGTTGTATTTTTTGGCTGCCCTCGGTTTTACCGTTATACTCTGGATTTATGCTTTTACTCGTAACTTAGTTAACAGGTATAGGTGGGTGCATAGGTTCTGTTGGTTCTGGTTGTGGTCGTATACTTGCCAGTGTAAGGAAGGTTCTCTAATCTCGACTGGTATCATTGCTTTCGCCCTGTAGAACAAGCTGAAGGGGGATTCGTTGGTGATAAATTGAGGGGTGCATCTATAGGCCCATAATACTTCCAACAAATCCTGTGGCCATCGACCTTTTGCGACATCTAATCTTTTTCGCAACTCGACCAGTATGACCTTTTTGGCGGCCTCAACTTGTCCATTGATTTGTGGGTGTTCCACTGAGTTGGTGATGTGTTTGATTCCTAATCCGGTGTAGAATTTGACGAGTTCCTTATCTATGAATTGCAGGCCATTGTCAGTTATGATAGTGTGTAGGACTCCATTACAGCATATGATGTCCTTCCATACAAATTGTTGGACTTGTTGGTGATTGTGGCCAATGGCTTGGCTTAGCCTCCATCCATTTCGTGAAATAGTCAATGCCAACTATGAGGAATTTCACTTGTCCTTTCCCTAGGGTGAATGGTCTCAAGATGTTCATTACCCATTTTGCGAATGGCCACATGGAGAGTATGGAGTGCAATTGTTCTTGTTTTTGATGAATGAGATTGCCATGTTTCTGACATGGTATGCATTTCTTGACGAAGGCTTGACAGTCCGCCTCCATGGTTGGCCAGAAGTAGCCGACTCTAAGTATTCTGGTAGTCATGGTCCACGCACCTGAATGGTAGCCCCATATTCCTTCATGTATTTCTCTAAGTATATATTCAACTTGCTCCTTTGTGACACATTTAAGCAAGGGTTGTTCATATCCACGTTTGTATAACTCGTAACCTATCATTGTGTTTCGTGCTGCTTTTACCAGCCATCCCTTGTCGGTGTTGGGTGGAGGGTTTCCGGTTTTGAGGTATTGTATGTAGGGAGTTGTCCAATTGTTAGTGTGGCCCAGGTTGAGGTAGATGTTTGTTGTTGATGGTGCAAATAACATCTGTTGCGGGAGGGATTTATGCCTTCCTTTAAGTTTAGTACTTGCTACACTACAAAAAATGATGTAAGTTACGATGATTTTTTTTTTGTTACATACGGCATTTTGAACCACCATAATTTACGCTAGTGGTGGTTCCAAAAATCGTCGTACATGTTATCGCCACAAAGTAAATTGTGGCGGTTTGTAATGAACTGCCGTAGCAACCGCCATATGATGCATTGTATAAAATGGCATTTTGTAGACATAAATAACGGCATTTAAAACTGTCGCAATTAGCTCATTGAAAGCACAGTCTCAATGTAAATTGTGGTGCCTAAAATGCCATTATTTCATTATATTATGATATTTTCAACTATCATAATCTAAAAATAATATATTATTTATAATTATTGACATACATTTATGATTTCATAATATAATAAGCCTGTTCAATAATAAATACAAAAATATAAACTTATAAAAGTACACAAAAAATTAGTCAAAATTAATTTTATAGATGATTTTAGATAACAAAGTATTTTCATCATTTGAACACAATTACTTATCCATGTCAATATCCAAAAAAAAAAGACAATACATATGTCAATATCCAAAATAAAGACAATACACATATCAAGACATTATCAACATCAAAATATCAATTTGTCTTGCTTGCTGCACTTGATCCTACATTGTCATTTGCAGCTGGCACACTGCTTCCAATATCTGGTACCTGCAACAAATAAAACATATAAGTAATGTTTTATTGAAATAACTTAAGAAAGAAATAAAACAACTTTAAGTCATTTACTTAAGTAAATTACACCTCATTAACTAAGGTACGTGGAAAACTTGCAGCAATAGAAGCTAGGTATTCTGGAACATCTTCTTTAGAAGCAATGTAGGCAAGTAATGCTTACATTTGGATTTTCATAGTTTCAAGCTCATTTTATATCCTCACAAACTTGTCATTTGTATTTGGAGAAGTTCCACTAGATGAAGCAAAATTCATACCACTTAATCTTGTAGTAGACTTTTTAAAAGCAAGGGTAGGACAAGCTCCATGTGAGAATCCTCTAACTTGACCTGCATGCTCTTTTCCAAATATAATACCAATCGGATCATATGGAGATATATCTAATGCAGTTTCTGAATTTTGCATCATCAAATCATCAATTTTTTCCTACAAAAAATGGAATTGTAGTTCAGGCTAGATTTAACATTAAGGTAAGTTTATTGGTATGTTGCAGATTAGTACTTAGTACTAGGGACATTTTACAAACAGAAATTTAACAATACAATGATATATAATATAACAACTTACAAATAGAAACTTCGCATGACATGATCAAATTATTTGGCTTAAAGTAGGATATATTTTATCTTTCTATAAGGCTACAATTGCATTACATGTTTAGTTTATCTATGCATCAGTGTTGACCTCATGGACTCCATTAAACTATTTGTTATGTAATTATTTCTCTGTTTTAATAATACTCTAGTTGATATGTCATGAATCATGATTTTCTACTAAATTGATATTGAAAATGAAGATCTAAGTAAAATTCTAGATTACCAAGTCATATCAAATAAATGAATCAAATAATGAATATATTAATTAAAATTTAAAACACACATGGGTTGGAATTTTTCTCCATATTTGATGTGTAAATTACAATCTTTTAGGATAGGGAACACAACTTAACCGAGCCAATATTATGGCTATCAAATGTAAATCAATCTAATTTAGTCATGTAGTGCTTTCTTTGATATTTTGGTTTATTGTGCTATTCAATAAAAGGCTTTGTTCCATGAGAGATACTTTAAAAGGTTATCTTTTGGAAATGTTTAATGCATCTTTCAATACAAATGTTACGACTCATAATCCAAACAATGGCAGCAGTGTGTACAAGAGAGTTTATATGCCCCTTATTTCAACACTAACCATAATGGCTTCCATCGCCTCATTTGGTGTGTGACAGTTTTCAATTTTTCTCCGTATATTACTGACCATGCTTACAATAAATAACTCAATAGCTTACTAAGCAAAGCTAATAAATAATAACTTCCCTATAGTATTCATACCCATTGTGCTCAGATTTTAATATAATAAATAATAAAATAAAAACACATGATGTTGAGAAATAAGAAGGAATAAAGTTACCCCAATCTCCATGGCCTCATCATTCACATAGGTGCCATTTTTTCTCTTATGTGTTATTTTCCACATTTCAACTCGCCCAATATTCTTACCAGTCTCATTTTTCTATGTTAAAAAAAAACATATTGTAAGTAAAAAAATCAGAATATATTATAACTGAGAACAACATATATATCAGTAAAAAGATACCAAATTATCCCTTCTTCTTGACAAAGACATACCACCACCAGTGTCAGGAATTGTTTGTCTTTTCCTTATATCTTTGTTTCTATTACACATATTCTACAAAATGAAAAGGAAATCAATTTTTGCAAATTTAAACTCAAACTTATTGAAAATATTATAATTAATCAGTTTGTACCATTATGGAAGGCTTGAGACGATAATCAATAAAAATAGCCCATTGATCCATGTTATGACCTTCTGGCACATTCTTGATGAGGTCATTTCTACTAAGAAGTGGATCATAAAATTCATTCCAAAGCTTACATTTGTACTCCCTCCATAGTTTTCCAATTCTACACATGACATCTCTTTTTGCCAATTCTTCATTTACCTTGAAACAAAATTGAGCCTTGAAATAATACAAAAGTTAGTCCACACTTTTCTATAAATAAATTAATACTAGAGATGTCAACATGTAGGTCAAATTACCTTTAATGTACTCTCCCACACTTTATCTTTGTAAGTATTTGGCATAGTTGTCCATATTTCAAAACTTATAGGAAAGAAAATGTGATTTTGAGCTAGTTGGCCACAAACTCCAGCAAGTAAGGCAGATGCTTCTCCAATTGGTTGATATTTATCGTCATAGTTCACCAACACACATAATCCATTAAGCAAGTTATGAATATCTTTAACCTTGAGCTCGAGATTTTGTGTACCTTCATCCTCGTCTAAAAAAATTAAATCCATGAATTAGAAATGAAGAGGAAAATACAATATTAAAATTACATATTCCTTACCTATAGCATCAACAGCCCAATAGTGGTTTGACTGTCTTCCTCTTTTTGGTCCCATTCTTTCCTCTTCAGATTCATTAGTGGGTTGAGCAGATTGAGAATTTGGTTCTACATGTTGAGATGTTGATTGTGCAGATTCAAATGTTGGTTATGTAGATTTTGAAGTTGCATGTGAAGATTCAGAAGTTTGTTGTATTGGTTCAAAAGTTGGATGTGTAGGTTCAGTTGGTTGAGTATATTGAGTTCTTAGTTGTGTAGGTAGCTTTCTTGGTTGTCCAGGTTGTTGTCTTGGTTGTCTAGGTTGCTTTCTTGGCTGTCCAAATTGAGTTAGTGGCAATGAAGCTTGAGAAGTTGGTTGTGCATGTTTCTTTCTTGGTTGTGCAGTTTCAGAATTTGGCTGTGTAGGTTGAGAAGTTACTTGTGTAGGTTGTTGTCTTGGTTATGCAGGTTGTTGTCTTGACTGTGCAAGTTGTTGTCTTGGCTGTGCAGGTTCATGAATTGGTTGTGCAGGTTGTTGTCTTGGCTGTACAGGTTCATGTATTGGTTGCTCATGGGTAGCTTGTAACACAGAATGTTGTGAACTAGATGTAATATGTTGATCTTTGGAGGTTCCAAGAACTAACTTAAGCAAGTTCTTAATCCTTTTTGGTCTAGGCATATCTGCAAATAAAAATGAAACAAGCTTCATGTTATGAAAACTCCAAGTAAAAACATCAAACCAATGCTTTTAGAAAAAATGGTTAAATATGAGATCAAATGCCATTTGAAATTATATTTCACTGTTCTACGTTGTAGAAACAAGTCGAAAATGATGCTGAAGTATTCAAACTATTTCCATTATATATTACTCTGACATTGAATAATTTTCATCAAGTTCATTATTATTGTTGTCCCCATTTAACAATTCATCATCTTTATCATCCCTAAATAGTGCCAATTGTTCAGAATCAGTGAAAAAATGATTTAAGTCTTGTTGCAGACACGCTTCAACTTCACACACATCGATATCTCTTTCTCCCATATCATAAACGTCTCTTGGTTTCAAATGGACAACAATTGTCCAATCCTTATTCACCTCATCGTTGACAAAGTACACCATTTCAGCTTGTGAAGCTTCAATGTAGGGATCATTCTGCTCACGGTTTCCAATGTGAATTAATCATGAAAAATTAATACAATTGAAACCCCACGGATCCTTTTTAAACCTCCTATCTTTTGTGGTGTCAGCCCACTTGCATTTGAATAAAGTCACTTTAAAATGACCATAGTAATTTAACTCAATTATATCTTCTAATTTTCCATAATAGGCCAAATTCGCTTGCCTAATGTTATCGTCTGCACTGCTTGCAACACATGATGTTGAAGAAGTTAAGAAAACTCCACTATTTTGGGTTTTCTTCCCTGTTTATCGGCTTTCAGTTCTAAATTTGAATCCATTTACATTGAAGGCAGTAAATCTTCTAGCATGTGGTGTTGGACCTTGAGCTAGATATTTGAGATCATCTGACACTGAACTTGAAATATTTGGGTTTTGAATCTAAAAAAATAATTATCAAATACGTCAACATATTTTCAAAGCATTAATTTAAAATTTTCAAAATCATATTTTTCATACCCTTTGAGGAAACCAGTTTATGAAATCCTTATTAACAATCTTTTCTATGTCATATTTGAAATTCTTCCCCCTCTAAACCGCCTTCGTAAATAATCTTTAAATTCCTTAACATAGCATGTCAACATGTTAATAATAATACAATATAAAAAAACACATTGTCCCAATAATTAGAGGTATGGTTTATGTTAATACTCACTCAATATCAGGCTTAACTTCAGGGCAATTAAATAACACATATCGATGTGCCTGAGTTTTTTCAATGGTTGATAGCTCAAAAGTTGAAAAGGCACTTACTACTCGACCAATTGGTGGAAATAGGGTACTTAATTGAGGAAAATTTGTATTACAATAATCATCCACACGTGAAGGTCTATTAATTCTTGTCTCCATCCCTTCCATATAGTGAGAGCAAAAAGTTAAAACATCTTCAGCTAGATATCTTTCAGCAATAGAACCTTCGGGTTGTGCCTTGTTTCGAACATAGGATTTCAAGTGCCCCAAATACCTATAAAATGTTATCACAATTAGGATAAACAAGCTTTACACTTATTAAAAATAGAAAGGTGTGCCAGCCACAATTACCTTTCAATGGGATACATCCAACGATAATGGACCGGACCTCAAAGTTTTGCCTCACCAGCTAGGTGACAAGTTAAATGAACCATGATTGTAAAAAATGTAGAAGGGAATAACATTTCCAAGTGGCAAAGAGTTTGAATCATGCGAGACTCAAGCTTATCAAGATCTAATTGACTTAAAGATTTACCACATAATTGTCGAAAAAAGAAACATAGCTCTACTATCACTACAGTCACATTGTTTGGTAAAACATTACGTATCGCAATAGGTAGTAATTGTTTCATAAGAATATGACAATCATGACTTTTTAGGCCAAAGATCTTTCCATTTTTCATGTCAATACACCTTGAAATGTTACTTGAGTATCCATCTGGCATTTTAACATTTTTCAATGTTTGCAAAAATGTTTTTTTCTTTTCTTTTAACAATGAAAACAAAGTTGGCCTAAATCTTCCTTTATCATATGCCCAAAGTTCCTTCCTTATACCCATTTCTTTAAGAACCTTTCGAGCTTTAATATTATCTTTTGATTTCTTAGGATCATTAAGTAAAGTGTACAAAACATTGTCACATACATTCTTCTCAATATGCATGACATCTAGACAATGGCGTAACAAATTGGTCTCCCAATAAGGAAGGTCAAAAAATATACTTCTCTTTCTCCATTGATCTGGTCCAACAACATCAACATTGTTTCCTCGAGCCCTCTTACTTGCATTTGTAGTTTCTAATGGTTTCCCAAATGTAACATTCACACCCTCAACTTGTTTAAATATGTCTGACCTTGACAAAGAACTTGGTGCATCCCTTAATTCAGTACTTCCATTGAAAAGAGTTTGACTCAACCTAAATCTATGGTCTTTTGGTAAAAATCGACGGTGTCCCATAAAACTAAATTTGCCTCTGTACAACCAACATGAGTTTGTATCAAAGTTACAAGTAGGGCAAGCAAGACCAGTATGTGTTCCATCCAGATAAATTTCCTAGTCCAGGGAAGTCACTAATTGTCCACATCAAAGTCGTTCGTAGTGTAAACATTTCTTTTTTCGAATAGTCAAATGTTTGCACTCCATCATACCATAATTCCTTCAATTCTTTGATTAGTGGTTCTAAGTAGACATCAATGTCATTCCCTGCCATTTGTTTACTAGGAATTATTATAGAGAGGATAAAGGAGGTTTGCTTCATACACTCCCAAGGAGGGCGATTGTATGGTATGAGGACCACTGGCCATATACTATGACTTGTACTCATGTTCCCAAAAGGATTGAAACCATCAGTAGCTAATCCTAATCGTACATTCCGAGGATCATTTACAAATTCTGGATGCAATAGATCAAATGTTTTCCAAGCCTCAGAATCTCTAGGATGCCTCATTAATCCGTCTTGGTTATTTTTGGATGCATGCCATGTCATTGAATCAGTTGTCTTAGAACACATAAACAATCTTTGCAATCTCGACTTTAATGGAAAGTAACGCAAGATCTTTGCATATTGCTTCTTATTTTTATCTTTCCATTTAGATGTCTTGCACCTTTTACATTCTTCTAAGCCTTCATTCTCTTCACCCCAATATAGCATGCAATCTTTTGGGCAAGCTGGTATTTTAACATAATTAAGACCAAGTTTGGTAATAACATTCTTAGCCTCATACAAGGAGTTAGGAAACTTAGCATGTTCAAATGCATCCTTTAGCAAGTCTAGAATCATTGTCATTGCCTTGTCACTCATTTTACACATGCACTTAATATGATACAACTTTAGCATGAATGATAGTTTCGAATACTTTGTACAACTTTCATATAATGGTTGGTTATTGTCCTTCAAAAGAGCATCAAAGTTTGTATTTCCTTCATCACACACCATATTATTTTGCACATCATCATCTTCAATAGCCTCGTCAAAATCATTAACATCATGCCCCCACAAACCTAAAGGCATCATTCAACATATCTTCCATTGGATTTCGAGATTCTAAAATATCTTCAATCACATTTGCACTTGTAGCAGCCAAAGGTTCGCTTACACTTGATCCTTCACCATGAAAATACCATTTTTTGTAGTTTTCAGGAAAAGCTCTACATGTTAAGCGTTCTTGAACAACATCCCTAGTTCGCCATTTTTTAAAACCACACTTTGAACATGGACACTTGATGACAAGACCATTACCATGTTCAAAAGCAAAATCCAAAAAGACGTTCAATCCTTTTACATATTCAATGGTGTTTCGTGGTTTAGAAATCCACGATTTATCTATTGGCATGACTACACAAAAAAATACAAAAACAAAATTTAATTATATAACAAATATTGGTTGAAGGCCAATAATAGAGAGAGAGAGAGAGAAATTTTGAGTGTGCTGACTATCTAATTATATTACCAATTATTTTGAAAAAAATATTTTAATCCAAAACACGAAGAACATAAGAATATTTAACTAATAGAGTAAGATAGAGAGTGATAAATTACCTCGATAACTATCTTTGATCCAATAAATGGTTTAATGTTATGAGATTAAGCCTATAAAAGAGAAGTAAATTATACATATTAATAATAACTAAAAAATTATTGCAATAATAAAAAACAAAAGTTAAATGAAAAAATAAGGATGCATTAAGTTTTTTGGCAGTTAGATAAAATTATTAGATGAAATTAATTTGTAGTTAGCTTTAGGAAGAATTTGTGAAATAATCTTGTGCCTGTGTCAATTAGTATTAATCACTTTCGAAAGCAAAAAATAATGAGTCCCCTCCCCTTTGTCATTCCATGTCAAACAATTCATAAGAATTTAATCCAAACCATCTTTATCATATTGATGTAAACTACACACGTTATAAATTCACATTATAATAAAGAAATAGGCCCACTATTGAAAAATTTAATTCTACCCGGTTGTAAATGTTCCCAAGGTAATAAAAAAGAAAAACTAATTTATTTTCTTTACACCATTTTCTAACAGTAAAGAAAAACTAATTTATTTTCTTTACACCATTTTCTTTTTTTAGTCAATTATAACATTTGATTCTTAATTATTTAAGGTAAAAGAACTTATAATATTTAATGAGACTCCTCAACTTGCAATGAAATACTTTCTAGGTAATAAATGAAAAAAGTTATTATAAATATAACTAGCTGTTAAAAGTGAAGACAAACCTCTCCCTGACAGCAATTCCAGCAAAAACTCCTCCATATGCACGATTTATACTCCTACGGTTTCTAGGTAGCCTTGACCTCTTGTATTCCGCAAGCCTCAAATGTGGAATCTGCAATTATCAGGCAAAATTTAGAATTCAAAGCTAAAAGGTTAAATTTAATCAAAAACACAAGAAACATAACATTCTTCTATAATACAAAAAACACCTAATAATGCAATGCTTATAGATATACTTAAATATAATAATCATGATATTGTTTGTTTCAACTTTTTTTTTCATCGAAATCGTGATATTGTGTATGTGGTATCTGAGCCAATTATTTAGTATCTACTGGTCCCAAATCTGTGAGAGAAATAGATGCTATATACTATATACTAATATAACATATTTCTTTGCCATTTTCACTTTCGTAGAGTTCAAGTAACGGTTCCCTGAGGATTCAATAGCCACTATAAATACCATTTCACACTGGATCTCTCTCATGTTTTTGCTTTCCATGTTCTCTGATTCTTCCTAGTAATTAAATAGATTAATTCTATCAATTTCACGTAAACTACACTTTAATTTTAATTTGTAACTTGTCTTTGATTTTAATCCAAGGCCTAAATGATAGGCAGTCATGGACACACAAAGGGAGTTAATTAACATGGCCCTACCTCTCTCAAGATTTTTTTTTTCTTCTAAAAGTCATGTACATAATATTATTGTTATTATTAATATTAATTTTTATTATTTTAACTTGACTTTGAGCTCTTAGATCTATTATTTTGACCTCTATATGCACGTACTTACATTTTAATATATATGATATGTTTTTGTTTGTTTATTCTTGACTTTTCTTATTTATGGTACCGTCCTTGTAGATAAGGTATCTACTTTCATGTCATTGATCATACATTTCAAGTAAAATTTAAATGTTCAAATTATTTACACAATATTCTACTACCTTTGTCCCTTTACAAATGGTCCACCCATTATTGGTAAAATACCAAAACTTGTAAACTGCAAAAAATTTCTTAACATGTGATGTCATCAATTTAGTTAGTTTTACACTACATATAGCTACACCTGATACACTAAAAAATTTTACTTGTTTTCATGCTCTGACAGGAGGCTATTTAGTGAAGAGGCACCCAACTACTTCCACAGGAAACCCTTTCCAGTGGTAGGCCCTCATGTCAATTATACAATAAACACTAAAACAACAAACATTTTCCACCAAAAACATACAAATCAAAGGCAAAGATGAGGGAGAAAGACAAAGAAAAAGAACCCACACTTAACCATATCATATATAGACAAGGGAAAGCAAAGAAACATGCAATGTTGAGTACATCATATTTATGGATTAATTAATTAACAGAATTAAGCAATATTAGCTAGTTGAGTAATAGATTCATCATATAGTTAACTGCTTTTGCGTGGCTTGCTATGGAATTCCATATTACGTATTATGGTTTACATAAACATATATAGACTTGGATTTTGTTTAACTTATGCAGACTGATAAAGCTTCAATGTTGGATGAGGTGATAGAATATTTGAAGCAGTTGCAAGCACAGGTGCAGATGATGAACAAAATAAGCCAATA
Organism: Vigna unguiculata; assembly: GCF_037176805.1. Lineage (NCBI taxonomy): Eukaryota > Viridiplantae > Streptophyta > Magnoliopsida > Fabales > Fabaceae > Vigna > Vigna unguiculata. The sequence continues at coordinate 10,023,903 of NC_140799.1, forward strand.
ACAAAACACTGAAACTACACACCACAATGAAAAAGAAGGAATTGAAAAGGTAACAAAAAGCACACCCCCTGAATCCTCTTGCCAGTAACGGGGCACTTGAGTCTGCTAGCCCTCTTCTTGGTGCTCTGATAAACGAGCTTCCCACCTGCATTACATCAACAACACCAAACACAGATCCCCTTCGAATTGGATTGAAATTGGAAACAAAAAGGTTTGGATCAGAAGAGGTCTCTCTCGCACAAAAATACGCTTAAGAAATAAAACAATGGTTCTAATCCAGAACAATAATGAGATCAAAACTAACATCTAACCTGAAATCTCAATGAGCAAATTAACCCAACACTAGAACAATGAGAAATTGGTAAAGTGAACAACGAGAAATTCAAAACTCAGAACCTTAAATCACCATTTATTTTGCTAAACTTACCAAAACCTAAGACCAACAACTTCCCGCATAGAACAGTGTTAACGACGAGCTTCACAAACGAGCCGAACGAACGAACATCAGAAATTGAAGAATGAAAAAGGTTATGGCGTCGCGACCACGAACGAAAATGTGAGCTCCAAAAACGAACAATATTCTGCAAAATGAACCGAACAGTGAGCTCCAGAAATTGAAGAGCGAAAGGCGACGACAACCTTTCAGATCTGCGAGGGAAATGGTTTCGAAGGCTTCAAATCTATGTGCAGTGTGCTCGAAGGCTTCAATACAGTCAATGTGCAAACTGATTTGCTCGAAGGCTTCAATATAGTCAATATTCACTAATCTAATTAATTCGAACAGGAAAATGTTTATGATGGGATTTATTAAAATATGGCAGTTAAAATTGACATATTTTACATATAAAATATGACAGTTTTCCACTATTAATAAATGACAGATAAAACCGTCGTATATCATAGGTAAAATATGGTAGTTCGAAAAATGTCATATTATGTTGTAAAAAGTGGCTGTTTTAAATAACCGCCATATTTAAAATGCCATAATTTTCAAGATTTTTTGTAGTGCTAGTTTGGACAAGATGTCTACTCGTACATTCTCTCCTCTTAGGATGTGTTGGATGTGTACCCTATCAAAACCAGATTGCATGATGTTGTGGACTAGGTGATAGTATTGGAGGAGAGTTGCATCTTTAATTTGAAACTCATAATTAAGGTAGCCAACAGTGAGCTTGGAATCTGTTTTGCATATTGGCGAGCATACTCCAACTTCGTGCGCTAGTGATAGGCCAGCGAGGATGGCTTCGTACTCGGCCTGGTTGTTGAAGGTTTTGAAGGCGAAGTGTAGGGATTTTCGATGAGGATGTGATTGGGGCCTTCAAGGACGATGTTGGTATCGCGCAGCGAAATGTTTGAGTGTGCGGACAAAACCAAGAGGGGGTGAATTGGTTTTTAAGAAATAAAATTAATATTTTAAATTTTTCCAAAATTTATCAATTGGATCAATAAGTAATTTCTTTAAACACAATAATAGATGAAATAAAGAGATAGAGAAGAAGATTGAACACAAATATTTATACTGGTTCGGATCAAAAGACCTTACGTCTAGTTGTTAATCTCTCAAAAACGAGATTAACTAAATCACTAATAAGTAACAGATTTACAATCAGATATTAAGAGTGTAAGGAAAGAAAACACTTCTCTTAAATCACACTAGAGATGAACACCTTTCTCTGAATCACACAGAGAACCTTGACCTTAGCTTTCCTAGCAACAGCAGCAGCACTCAATCTCCTAGAACACCTCTCAGGAAAAGTTATCGCTCTACCCACACTAGGTTTTTCAAAGCTTTTATTGAGAACACTCAGAGAACTCTCTTGCAATCACAACACTAGCACTCTAGCTTCTCAAAAAGGTAAGTGAGAAGTAACTCTGAGGTTCCTTAAATAGAGGTTCCAGAAATTAGGTCAAAAAGCTGAACAGTCGCGCCCAACTGACCAGGATAATCGATTATCACTAGTGATAATCGATTATTCCAGTGTGGTTTATGAAAAACAAATTTTTGAGCAGATAATCGATTATTAGAGGTGATAATCGATTATTCCAGTGCTTTCTTGAAAAAATTGGTTCAGCTCAGGATAATCGATTATTCTAAGTGATAATCGATTATCACTTTGATTTTTCGAGAAATACCAGAATTTTCTTGTACAATACTGATTCTAACTAATCTAATTACATTTTACAAGATAGCTTTAAACATAACAACACATGGTCTTCATATTGACTTCCAGATGGCTTTCAGGCTTCTTTTATCATCATCAAAATCTTGCTTCAGCATTTAGACTTGTATTACTTGTATTGCTTTTGCCAACAGACTATACCAGCACATGCGCCTCTTGGATTGGAGGAACCATAAACGTATAGTGTCCATTGGTCCTCTTTGGGGATGTGTTGGAGGTCGTTAGCAAAGTCAAGCAAGGACTGGACTTTGATGGGACCGTGTGGTTCGTAAAGGATGTTGAATTCGGAAAATTCCACAACCCAAGATGACATTCGTCCAACAAGGTTGGGTTTTTGAAGGATTTTCTTAATGGGGTAGTCGGTTTTGACAATAATATGGTGGTTTTGGAAGTATGGGCATAGCCGTATTGCCGCATTTACCAAGGAAAGTGCTAGTTTTTCTACCATTTGATATTTGGTTTCAGGGTCTTGCAAGATTCGACTGACGAAGTACACTGGATGTTGTATTCCAGCAGATTCTTGGACTAGGGCAGCGTTGACCTTATAGTCTGTTGCAGTGATATATACCAGTAGTGGGAGGTGTACATCTGGTTTGCAGAGGATTGGAAGGGATGTAAGGGTAGTTTTGAGGTTTTTGAAAAAAATTTCACAATCGTCATTCCAAGAGAACTTCGCTGATTTTTTGAGAAGTTGGATAATGGGTCGGGTTTGTTCGACAAGTTTAGGAAGAAATCTGGATATGGCGGTGAGGCGGCCTATTAGGTGCTACACCTCTTTGACGTTGGTTGGGTTGCGCATCTCTATTATCGCTTTGCATTTTTCAGGGTTGGCCTCGATTACGCGTGGTGTTAGCATGAAGCCTAGGAATTTCCCGTTGTCGACACCGAAGACATACTTTTTGGGGTTGAGTCGGAGGTTATATTGTTGTAGAGCGAAAAATACTTCGGACAAGTCTTGTGCGTGTTGCAAGTGGCTAGGTGATTTGACAACCATGTCATCAACATAGACTTCGACACACTTGCCCATCAAGTGGTTGAACACTTTGTCCATTAACCTCTTATAGGTAGCGCCTGCGTTTTTGAGTCTGAAGGGCAAAGCCTTATAGAATTAGTTTGTGTCATTAGTAATGAATGCAATTTTGTTCATGTAGGTTGTGGCCATTGGTATCTGATTTACAAGAACGTAAATTGCAATAAAACTAAATTACCAAAGATAAAAGAGAAACTAATATAAGAAATCTATGAAAGCGGTGATCCAAATGGGTACATTTATCATTGGATTTGTCATTTCTCTTGTTCACGATGTTCATAAAACTTTCTAAATTGTAACAACAATTTATCACCTTTATTTTGCATTTGAATGACCTATTTATTTTTTCACCCTTTTTCCCGATAATTAAACAAATAAAATAAAATAAAAAATACATTAATTGTGATATTTGTCTTAAAATTGCTCACATTGCTTCACTTATACCTATTCTTCCCATGTTACTTTAGTCCAAGTTTAATCCCTTTCTTGATCACGCACTTCTCTTGATACTATTGTATCTTCCATGATGCAGTGATGAACAAGCTCTCTATAACTCTTCATTCGATCCTCTTCTCAATCTCTTTTGTCCCAATACATCCCTTTAATCTCCTTATCTAGATCCTCTCCTTCGATCTATTAACTCTCGATGTTCTAAACACAAATATATGATTATTTTGAAAATAAATACAAATTAAATTTAAAAAACAAAAATAAAACATAAAAGATATAAATTTTTTAAAATAATAATATTAATTCTTTTCAATAAATACATTAGAAAAAAAATAACATGCATTTATTTATTTTAACAATTAATTCAAAGCTAAAATTAATAAAATTAAATTTTTTATGTTAAAATTACATTTTTATGATACTAATATTAATATTTCGACTATTTATTTTTTCACCAAACCACGTTCCAAATTTTTTTTCCTTTCTTTTTCTCTTTCTTTATCTCTTTCTTCTTCTTTCATTGACTCCTTACCACTATATTTTTCTCATTTGTTATCAATCATCAATTTTTAAGGTGATTTTAATATTCGAAAATGATATTCTAACACCAAATTTTGACTCACTTTTGACACCAATAACAAGTCAATGGAGGTGGATTTATGAAAAGCAATATTCCATTTTCTTTTAATTACTGACGGGTGGCAGTTTTGTGCACGATGGAATTCGAAATTGGGAGGGTACATGATTGCATTTAGAGGAGGCGTAAGGGTTTCATCTACCATTGCTCTTGCTCTCTTTCTCTTATTCCTCACGACCTTCCTTTAGGTTTTCTTTCACCGTTATTGTGCTCTCGGCCATTCCAAATCATTTTTTTAACTGCTACCTGGTCCGTTTTTATCCACTATGGCACAACGAAAAATTGAAATGCTTGAATCTAGGGTATCTCTTCGTTAAAGTTTTTGAAGTGTTTATTTGCGTGGGTTTTAAATCGAAGGAGGAAAAACCTAGGTCATGATACTTCTCTTCCATCGTGAACCTCTACCAGTGAAGATACTTTGTCGATCACGATAACAGCGTGTTCGTTCGAATTGAAGGAAACAAAGGAAAAACCAAGGTGAGGGTCCACCATTTTAAGTTATCCTTATTTTGTGAATGAATCAAACCTTAGATTTGGCCTTTGGGGTATAAGAGTGATAAGTAAAGGTGGTGAAATTGGTGAATGTAGTCAAGAGAAGAAGTTACGTGTGTGAGTGTTCTCAAAATAAAAGGTCATAACGTATTTGCTACATAATTGGTGAAGATGTGTAAATAAGTGGGGAACATGGAATGTGTTTTTGTACAACTTTATGAAACCCTGTAACATGGAGCTTTTCTATATAAGTCCAATTACATGTACTTGTTATGGATCACCTGGGTCATTATAAATGGTTATGAACCCTAAACAATTGAGTAGCGTGTGTCCTTGAACTAAAATGCCAGAACATATCTACTACATAAATGGTGAACATGTGTAAATAAATGGGGAGCAATAAATGAGTTTTTGTACAATTTAATCCAATAACATGGACTTTTTTGTATAGACCCAATTACATGTACTTATAGTAAGGAATGGGAGAAAGAGAATTAGAGCGAATAATAGAGGAAACCATAGTGCCTCCCTAAATGTAATCATACGCCTTTCCAATTCCGCATTCCATGTTCCACAAAACTATCACTGTCAGCAATTAAAAGAAAATTGAAAATTGATTTTCATAAATCCACCTCCGTTGACATGTTACTGATGTCAAAAGTGAGTCAAACGTTGGTGTTAAATATCACTTCCGTTTTATATTACCTTCTCTTTTACTCATTTTTTCAAAATTATATTTTTACATGATTTCTTGACTTAGTTTTGACACCACTTATATGTCATTTAAAAATTAATTTTTTCATTTATTTTTTACACTGTTGACTGGTTAATGTTTTTTCCACTATGGTAGAAAGAGATATTTGAGCTTTATGTTTATTTTCGTTTTAGAGGCATTGACTCCTTTGGTGAGTGTTGTATCTCATTCGTTCAGAAATTGGAAGGATCGCCAACTTGTTTGAGTGTGCATCATTTGCCTTTGATCAGGTTTTCCAAGTATGTATTTGGGTGGGTTTGAAAGTGAAGGGAAAAAAATCTAGGTCAAGATAGTGTTGTGCAACCATAATGCTCTACTGGTAATCATAGTCCATGGATAACGAGTTGTCGTTGATGATATGTTCGTATTGTCTGACGAAGCAAATTCTTTGACATTCCTTTTTTATCCGCTTATGGTGTTCGTAGATTGGAGTAAAAGAATGGTGAGTAAAGGTGATCAAATTTGTGAATGTAGTAGGGAGAAGAAAGTATGTGCATCTATACGTTTTCATTTTTGGTGATTATTTTAGGACCTAACTTTATATTTGTATTTACAGATTTGTTTTTTCCATTCGTGTAGAGCGAAGTATGTTGGTGTTGTCACACATATGTGGTAACCATGTGCAAAATAAGTAGGGCACTACAAATGACTTTTTGTAAAAGTCTTTGAAAACTTGAAAAATTATAATATTGTGTCCAAACCATCTTAAATGAACCTTTTATGGACCATAATAATTAGATTAAACTACTTATGAACCTAAAATAATGAAGTTGGTTGACTAGTCTCCAAAAAAAAATGCCACAACACATGTCACACATATGTGGTACTGTGTGCAAATAAGTGGGGCATTGCGAAAGACTTTTTGTATAAGTCTGCGAAAACTTGGAAAATTACAATATTGTGTCCACACCCATTTAAAAAGAACTTGTTATGGACCATAGTAATTAGATTAAACTACTTGTGAACCCTAAGGAATGAAATGCCTTAACTGGCCTAAAAAAATGTCATAACACCTGTCACACACGTATGTGATAACCATGTGCAAATAAGTGGAGTGTTGAGGATGACTTTTTGTACAAGTCTGCAAAAACTTGAAAAATTACATTTTTCTATCAACACCATCTTAAATGAACAAGTTATGAACCATATTAATTAGATTAAACTGGTTATGAAGCTAAAGTAATGAAGTGCCTTGACTAGTATAAAAAAATGACGTAACACCTATCAAACATATGTGGTAACTACGTGCAAATAAGTAGGGCATTAAGAAAGACTTTTTGTACAAGTATGTGAAAACTTGTAAAATTACACTTTTCTATGAACATCCTCTTAAATAAACTTGTTATTAGATTAAATTGCTTATCAACTCAAAGTAATGAAGTGCATTGACTGGCCTCTAAAAAAATGCCACAACATTTGTCGTACATATGTGGTAATTAATGGCGGATCTTTAGGGAATATTTTGGGAATACCAAAATTTTGATTGAATTACTTTTTTTGTCCATTTATTCGTACAAAAATATCATATTTGTCCTCTGTTTTTTAGTCTTAAATTGGTTCCGATTTTTTAAAAATTGATACAATTTGATCCTTCTCGTTAAATTTCTTGAAGCGAAGCAAGAATTTTTCATCAAAATTGACATTAGAATTATGTCAATTACATCAAGAAAGAAAACCATCATTATTCACAATTTCAATTTTTATGAAAAAACCTTGATCCAATTAAAGAAATTTAATAAAAAAAAAAGACCAAATTACATCATTTTTTTAAAAATCGAAATTAAATTGAAACTAAAAAAAACTAGAGGACCAACATGATATTTTTAAACTAAAATAAAAACCAAAAAAGTAATCTCAAATCTTTTATATAAACTAGTAAAAACATTGTATTTACTTTTATAATAATAAAAAATAATAAAATTATAATTATTGTTATTATTATTGTTATAATTATAAAATTAAATATAAATAATTTTTTTATAATTTTGCTATAATTAATTTTTATTTATAATAATCAAGTTTAAAAAAATAATTAAATAAAAAGATGGTTAAATTAAACAAATAATCATTTAAAAAATAATATTAAGAAAACAATTATTCTTATTTAAAAAATATTGAAAAGGACAAATTGAAAAATAAATATAGACAATACAAAGTTTTGTTTTATGTATTGATATTGATATATAATTTTTTTTAGAATATCAAATATATCAAATATATAAAATATATTAAAAATATTAAATTTTTAAATGTATATTTAAAATTATATAATTATAAAAAAATTTGGGGGGGCGTAGCCCTTCTCTATCATAACGTAAGTCCATCAATGGTGATAACTATGTGCAAATAAGTGGGGAGCTAAAAAAGACTACTTGTACAAGTTTGCAAAAACTTGAAAAGTTACACTTTTGTACAAATTTTTGGTTATTTCTTTCATTTAACTTTGTGTTTAAGAACATAGTTTCTATTAGTTGTTATCTACCTACTAAATCATTACAATTCCCTCGCCATGAACCGTAACTACTTCACAAACGTATTTCTGCCTAATATTTCGAAGGTGTTATTGCACAACGAAATTTTGTTCAGTCACAGCAGAACACAGTGGTGGTCACAATACAAAACCACAAAATAAAAAAAAAATTGACAAAACATCAAAATATGTCACATTGTCTTATTTACATTGTGGCATTCAAGCATGTTATTCTTATCAAATGCACTTCATTACTTTTGATTTATAAGCATTTTAATCTAATTACTATGGTCCATTACAAGTTCATTTAAATTGGTGTGGACACAATATTATAATTTTCTAAGTTTTCGCAGACTTGTACAAAAGGTCTTTCGCAACATCTCATTTATTCGCACATGATTACCACATATGTGTGATAGGTGTTGTAACATGTTTTTAGACTAATCAATGCATTTCATTACTTTGGTTCATAAATAGTTTAATCTAATTACTATGGTCCTGGACAAGTTCATTTAAGATGGTGTGGACACAATATTGTAATTTTTCAAATTTTCGCAGACTTATACAAAAAGTCCTTCACAACTTCTCACTTATTTGCATATGCTTACCACATGTGTTACAACACCAACGTAATTAACTTTGCACGAATGATGAACACAAATATAGAATTAAATCCTAAAATAATCACAGAAAATGCAATATAGAATTAGGTCCTAAAACAATCACAGAAAATGCAGACATATACAAATGCACATGCCTTCTTTTTCTCACTACATTCACCAATTTGACCATCTATACTCACCATCCTTCTACTCTAATCTAGCAACAGAACAAACAGAAAAAACAAAAAACAAAAAAAAGGAAATATAGAAAAATGGAAGATTTGCTTCGTTTAAACAATTCGAATTATAAAAAAAGAGAAAAGAAAATATCTCCTTGATAAGAATTGTAATTAACCGAGACAAGCAAAGTAATAATGAAAAAAAAACTGAAACTCCACTTTCTTCAAGTTCCTTCTTTGTTATTGTCATGATAAGAGGGACAAACTCACCAAGCGACAATGGTGAGGTGCAAGAGCGACAGACGAACGTTTTTGGTTGAAAGATTTAGTAAATTTTCAAAAATGTTCTCAAATACCACGTTGGAACATTTTAAATTTTGTGTCTAAAACAACATATTTTAAATTGTTTCAGAAACATCCATTCAATATCACCACTTTTATACAGGGGTGGCAAAATGGGTTGGGCCCAACGAGCCAGCCCTTCAGCCCGTGTTAAAAGGGACGGGTTGGGTTGAAGATTTCAACTCGTCAGCCCCTTTTGGCCCGTTCCGTCTAGCCCGTCTTGGCCCGTTCTGTCCAGTTCGTCAACTTGACAGGCCAAAGTACGAACTAGCCCGTCCAAGCAATTGGCTCGTTTTAAAAAAATTAAATAAAATAAAAGTAATTAAAAGATTATTTTTTTTATATTATATTTTTTAAATGTGTAAATATATAATAGTATTGTAATTTATATCATTAACACCTACAAATTAAGTTTCAATTATTAGTTATAATTGAATAATTTAATATGTAATTTTAATAATTATTTTAATTTATCTAATTAAAAACATTAACTAATCAATTAAAAGTCTAAAACATATTTTATTTGATTAAATATGTCTTTAATAATAATTTATATGTATGTATAAACAAATTTTAAAAATAAAAAATTTGAAATATTTGAAAACTAATTAAAAAAGTTTTAAAAAAAAGAAAAAAAAAGTGGATGGACCAGCTTGACCTAGCTCGTTCAGCCATTCAATACGAGACGGTTTGTGATTATTAGCTTGTTTCTTTTTGACGGGCCAGCCCGGTCCTGCCCATTTCTAACGGGCCACAGATGGGCCGGGCCAAAATGAGTCAGGCTGGCACGTTTTGTCACCCCTATTTTGTAATGGTGAGTTTCGCTGTAAAAATAGCTAAATAATTAAATGTTAGTTATAAATTTATAATATATTTAATTATTCTAATTACAAAAAAAATATATTTATTAGGAGAATAATAATGCCTCTTTCATTTAACTACAATTTTATAATCTATTATTTTATTATAACATCATATTTATATTTATTATTATTATTTTAATATGGGTATTTATTATTAGTAGGTTTTAATACTAGAACTTACACACAATCCATGGACTTCACATTGATAAAAACACAAGTAAAGCACTTTAAACTAAATTGAAAAAGAAAAAAAAATTAAACACACTTAGGTGAATTAATTTTCACCAAAACTTTGTGAGACTTCACAACAAAACTATAAATCTAATAACAAAGGGAATTTATTTTGATTTGATTTACCTAAGCGAGACTTAAAATGAGATGTCGGTATCAACTAGTATTAAAACACTGGCGCGAAATTGTGTGTATATATTTTTTAAATATACGTGATATTATATTAGTAGATGATAATATTGTAATATTATTAAGTTGTTATATAAACTAAAATTATATTTATTAAAAATAAAGTAGAACAGATGAAAGAATAATCATTGATAAATAAATAAAAAGAGAAAAAACAGAAATGACCGAATTTATAAAAAATTATAAAAATAACGATTAATTTTTAAAATTTTAATAAATTATTATATTTAAAAAATAAAATTGATATCATATGAACGTAAAAAGAAAATCACTTTATATATCGTGTTATCAAGTAAGTGAGCGTAAAAATATTAATTTTCTATTTTAGAATATTTTTGTTTAAATTAAACTGTTTATTTGAACAAAGCCCTAATGTGTCTTTTTTTTCAGTCCCGCCACTTCGTAATTTTCTAGGACAATCTTCTCACGCTCTTTCCATTCATGGCGATAATCTCCGATTACCAAGAAGAGGAGCAGAGCAACGCATTACTCTGAACCCTCTTCCTCGTCTAAATCGGAAACTCATTCGTTCAGCGCCGATTTTGACACCTCCAACCCTCGAGATTTTCTGCGCAAAGTATTCGATTTCGTTGCCCAAACAAGCGACTTCTTCCAAAAGGACACCGCCGTGGAAGAGGTTGTGTCTGTGGCGCGAGCCGTTAAAGTGAAGGCAGTAGCAGAAACGGCTGAGAAGAAAAAGAAGGAAGTGAAAACTGCAAAAGAGGCGGCGGCAGCGGCGGAGAAGAAAAAGAAGGAAGTAGAAGCCTCCAAAGAGGAGGAGGCGGCGGCAGCGGAGAAAAAGAAGAACCAAGAGACCGCTTCAATAGGTAAGATATTAACGCTGTCTATTTCAACTCTCTTGTTAGCTTAATACATTTGTCGAAGTTTGTATGTAATTTCCTTGAAAGCGTGAAAATAGTTAAAATCATATTTATAACGAAGAATAATACAGAAAAATATAAACTAAGCCTTGTAACTTATGATATTGTGTATATAAATTATAAGTATCTTGTAACAAATATAATACGTAGGTTCCGTTAAGACTTAATAAATATATGTTAATTGATCATTTGACTTAACTCAGGCTTGATATATTTAGATATAATCTATTCTCGAATGACAATCAACCTCAATTAAATGTGTTTCTTTAAATTGTAATTGTTTATGTTGCCATAACTTTATATTCTGTTTTTGTACTAGATCTTGTAACCTACAAATTTTTGGAATTGACACATAAGAAATAGATAAAAGGCATATATAGAAAGGTTGAGAATATACCTCTATGGAGGGCAACTAAAAGTTCAAACTCAGTTGTTAGAGTGAGAGGGAATGGGGTAGTTGACACTAGAAGTGAGTCATTCGAAGCCGTCGTTTCATCATTAGAAGCAAGATCTTTTCTTCTTGCATCCTTCTTGTTCAATCCTAAATTAGCCATCCCAAACACCACTCTTGCTGTAAATATTTCTTTTCTCCATGTGCTACTAAATAATTATAAAATTAATTAAGACATCACATTGTTAGCCTACTAGTCTATTGGGTGGTATAGGGTCAACAATTATCAAATCAATTTCATAAATTCAAATTCTTACACTCTCAAAAGCACTTTAATTAAGAATTGGACTTTAAACATCAATCCCACCAAATCGGCTTGTAAGGTAAGGTTTGCATCTACTTATATACTATGAAACTGTCTTATCTCTAGTCGATGTGAGACTTCCAACACCCTGTCATATATATCTCGTGCGTGGGACTAGACATTAATCAGTAATCTGATAGGAGCCCGATAGCGAGTGGAATTATATGCCCAACAAACACAAATCTTGTTAGGATATGCTTTAACCAATGACTCTAATATCATATTAAGAAGTGGACTTTAAACCTAATTCAACCCCACAAAATTGGCTTGTAAGGTGAGGTTTGCATTCACTTATATATTATGATATTGTCTTATCTCTAGTCGGTGTGGGACTTCCAACAAATTACACTCAACCGGATCAACTACAAGTCAAACACAATAGTTGAATAATAAACATTTTATATTTCTAGATGTTAATCACCATATGATTCCCACCATTAAGCTGCTGTTTTGCTTTTAAGTGCACGTTGAGATGTTATAACACCAAAAGATCTATATTTACTCTTGAAATCCTCAATCTGAGCATCAATCTTAGACATCTCATCAATTTTTTCCATCAATCTGTCTAAACAATCGTACATTTCTTGTCACACTTCATCATCGACTTGTATTATAGTGCAACATTGAATTAAGATAATAGCTTGCAACATGCAATGGTGTATGGAATTGGTTGTCACATGTTTGATCAATGATTTTCCAAAGGAGAGTGTAGCTAAGAAAGATAAAAATATATAAATTAATCTCCAAACAAAGTCTATAACTAAAAAATAAATTACAAAATCAAACTAGTGAAAGATAGGTAGTTATTATCATCTTTTACTAACTCCATTGAAGAGACTTTGTATCTTCTCTTTCGCTTTATCCATTTCTTCATAAATAAATCTCATGGCTAGCTCCTCAATTGTATCCACTAAGCACAACACCTTAATTAGGGGAAAAACACTCTTCATGCAATCCAAAATCCATCATCCAATATCAAATTTTCCACATGCACTCCATCTCTAGTATTTATAAATTGACTAAATTGGCACTCCTTGAATGCGAACAACCTAATAAGTAATCCCTTATTTTCATTCAAGCATCCCGAAGTCAAATAAGAAGTGGCAAAACAAGTATTGATTGGTCTTATCAAATTTGTTTTCATAGTAAATTTGTGCAGTTCGGAAATTAGAGTAGTTTTGGAATGGATGTAGGTTGTGATTTTTTTACCGCTTGATATTGGCTCTCTTTGAAGTGGTATTTTCTTCTCAAAATCTTCTAACATTAAACCAATGCAACATGATCGATCATGTTGAAAATTATATTAGCTGTTTTACATATGTTAGAAGCATCAATATATTACCGAAAAAGGTCCCCTTGGTGCTATTTACCAGAAAGTTACGAGTAGTCCTCCTCCTCTAATATGTCCAGCCGCAGTTCCTGTTGTGTATCCATCTTTCTTCCAAAAGTGTCTATGTTCTTCCAAACTCTCACTGGTCTTGTAGCATTATTTCACCCTAATTTAATGGTTTGATGGTGGCTTAAATCTGTTAACATGTTTAGCAACCTAGTAAAGCATCCACTTGAACTCTTCATTCCTTCCTACATTAAACGGTATAACATTGTTTTGAAAAAGAAATAAGGTAACATTGTTTTGAAAAGAAATAAGGTAACATTATTTTGAAAAAAAAAAAGGTAATTTCGCTAGTAAACTCACGATCCCGTAGCGATCTCAAACTTTTCTGACTCTCCTTCCACATTAGCTTGCATGGGTCTCTTCTACTTGCAAGATCATACATGTTTGCTAGTATACTCCAGATTTTTCCTAACGTTGGATGTGTAAAGGGAATGCTTCTAAATGCCATTCAGCATCCTTTCTTTATTTCTTTTATGGCATCTTGAACTAATATGAAAGGATGTGTGTTATGGTTAGTGGATTAAGTTATTTATTGTTGTAATGAGGAATCATTTGTTCAAGTGTTTTAGATTAGTGATTTTAGCACACCCATGACAACTAAAATTATTTTATATCTGAACAGTACCAAACAAAGGTAATGGTCTGGATCTAGAAAAGTACTCCTGGACTCAAACTCTGCAGGAGGTCAATGTGAGTGTTCCTGTGCCTAATGGAACGAAATCTAGGTTTGTCATATGCGATATAAAGAAGAATCATCTAAAAGTTGGACTCAAAGGCCAACCACCAATTATTGATGTAAGTTTATGTTAAACTTATTGTTAGAGGATACGTGCTACATTCATCAAGATTAGTTATTGTTTCAATCTAGCTATGTTATCTTTAGTTTGTGTGTAGTTTTTGTAACGTTTTTGTGGCTTATGTTTTTAAATATTCTCAGGGTGAACTATATGAATCCATAAAGCCAGATGACTGCTATTGGAGCATAGGTAAAGGATTACTAAATTGTCTCTCGGAAAAAATCCTTTTGAGTGATAATAATTATTAGCATCTTTCTGGAGTTTTATATTTTTAAGTTTAATGCATGAATTCACTTGACATAGTTACTGTAGTGTATGAACGTGCTAGTATTCCAGCTTAAGTAGTTGTGTTTGGTTGATATTTATTATTGGAGTGAGAACTAATAAACTCTTAGAGTGGTACTCATTATTTACGAACCAATTTGCAGGGATCAGATTTCAAATTTTTTTGTTAACTAGTTGAGTGAGAATGAATGAATGAGCTCTTGCTGTTTCACTCGTTGTCCACTAACCAATACTGCTGGAATCAGTATTTGTTTTTATTTATTAATGAGGACCTCTTCACGTGGAACTCATGTACAAACCTATTTTGCAGAGGATCAGAATACAATTTCTATTCTTTTAACCAAGCATAATCAAATGGAGTGGTGGAAATGTGTTGTAAAGGGTGATCCTGAAATTGATACCCAAAAAGTGGAGCCCGAAAACAGCAAACTTGGTGACCTAGATCCTGAAACTCGACAAACTGTAGAAAAAATGATGGTAACGGATTCATTACATATATTTTTAGTACATTGTTTTACATTTTAGAGCACATTTTTTAGTTAGCTTAGTTCTGTTTTATTATACAGTTTGATCAGAGACAGAAGTCTATGGGTCTTCCTACAAGTGATGAGCTCCAGAAGCAGGAAATCTTGAAGAAATTTATGAATGAGGTGAACTCCTGATTTTCTTATTTTTCTTCTCATCTCATATTCTTTATTGATATGAGAGATCTGACATTCAACTCTCATGTGTTGGCAGCATCCAGAGATGGACTTCTCAAGGGCAAAAATATCATAAAATGGTGCCATGATATCGTTGTGCTTCTATTTTTTTGGTATGATCTCGGATACAGGGTTGTACTTTTGTTGTTGTAATAGTGTTACCAGTGTTTGGCGATTTCTATGGTTCTGAAAATCATGAACTTTATGATAAAATGTTATCTTTTGTTTGGCCTTTTGAATTACTTTCAGAGTTCTAGACTTTGTTAAGATTAGGTTGGTAGGATGGAAAGAGAGGGAGACATAAAGATATTGAAAATGAATAGAAAGTGTGTTTTGGTAGGAAATTATAAATTAGGTAGGGTCCACAGTTTATAATGAAGGGCTTTTCTTCCTGTACCACCATTTTTTTTCTTCCCGCATCTCCCTAAAATCATATATTCCAATTTACCCTTATACTGGTTACGAATTACATAATCCACAAAAATAATTTCTACATCGTATATTGCAGAAAAACATGAGTTTGATGTAGAAAAAGAAAACATTTTAGTTAATTATGTTATGCTATAATTATAGAAATATGGAGTTATGATCATATATATTTTATTAGAGGATATCAAATATTTGATTATTATATTGATTTTGTGTTTTCAATATAAACAAAATCATCTTATCTCATAAACATAGCCGAACTTGATGTCTACTTTATATAATTTAATATTGCATCTAGAATATTTTAAAATCCATGTTGGCTAGGTGGATCTATTATATTTGATGTTTAGATATTTTCTTGTGGACATAATGAGTGTTGATTTTACTTGTGAAATATGTATACAAGATTATGTTTTCTTTTCTGTTTTAATTTTCTGTATTTACACTGTTTTTTGGATAACAATCTTGTATAATATTTTAATTCAAGTAAGGGATGAATGATTTAAATGTATATGGAAATCATTGAGATATTTATCTATTTTTAAAATTTTGTGAAGTTAGAAATACATATTTTATGGTGCCAAAATTTTGTGAATAAATTTTAGTTTGAAAAATTGTATGCAAACTTAATGTGGAAGGATGATTTTAATTTTTTTTACAAGGAATGAAATTAAGGATAAAAAAATAATGTTATTTTAAGGATTATATGAATAGTTACATAGTATAAGTGGGTATTGAGTCTAGAGAAAGATCAAGTAGACGCAGGGAAGTCTGGTCTGTTTTAGGCCCATTAGACGTGTCGAGTCAAGTTGGCCTGCTAAACAAAAATGGGTTGAATTGTACAATTTGGCCTATAAGCTATTATGTAAATGATGTGGTTGCACCATCAATTAGCATGAAGAAGGCCTAATAATCTACACTTGTGACTGTACCCAAACAATATGAAAGCAGAAAAGAAGTGCAGACCATGACCTTTCCACAAGCACCACAACATGATAAGTATAAAATGAACACCAAATATAAATACTATGACACCCAAACATCACTGTTTGGTACGCATATCAGATCATAAAATCAAACAACACTCCTCATGATTTTATTACCACATGCATACTCTCCATTTCTCATACATAAATCCCTGTGAGAAAACATAACATGTCCTGGTTTTAGAGTCCTCTTATAAACTTCAAATGATATCATAAACACCAAGATAATTCAAACTTGGAAATTTCAAAGCCAAATGTGCACAAGATACAAAGCCAGAAAACACAAAGTCCAGCAGGAATATTCAAAAATATAGAAAATGTGCAGCAGAATATTCAAATATTCCAAATGTGCAGCAAAATATGAAAATGATCAAAATATAGCAAAAGGAAAATTAGCATTTGAAATGATCAAAGTCCAAAACATAGTCCTTTAAATGGCCCAACTTGAAGCTCAAACAACATGTCAATCTATTGTGCAACTTGCTCCGGATAATATAATTCATTATAAATTTATAATCTATGGTTGTATGTAAAGAAAAACACAATGGTTACACAAAGCATGATTAAAATACCTTCAATCTTTATCAATTTCCTTTTTAGGGTTATTAGATGCACCTTAAGAAGAACTTTCCTCTACTCTTCCATCTTGATTAACACCATCATCTTAAAATAACATATGGAATGGAATTGAAAAAAACAAGTTAGAATATAAAAGATTGTTTATGAAAATATTATGTTAGAATTTAAATTAGAAAAGTTACCATATTCACGAAACCCATGCTTTCAACTACAAGTACAAATTATTGCTTCAACATGTTTTGATAATAGACGACTTATATACTTATTCAAAATTCTTGAACCGATGTTGAAAGTAGATTCATATGCAATTGTGGTAATTGAGATACTTAGCAAGTCTAGAGCCATGATTAACAAATCTGAGAAACGTTGACTATTACTCTTCCACCATTCAAGAGCATTCATACGTTCAGTATATCAACATCCAATTCAGTATATCAACATCCAATGTTGGTTCATCCAAGTGTATATCAAGTTGGTGCTTTCCCATATTAACATAATCCTGAAGCTTGCGTGTTTTAATTCCTAACATAAAAACCAAAATCATAATTTAATTTATATGTATAATAATAGTAATTAAATTAGTAAAAATTGATATGATTATATGATTTACATAAAGAGCGTTTGACTTGATAGAATCAACCGAGGATGACGATGACAAATCAATATGCTTACACTTTAGGATAGGGGAAGTGTCATTCTTGGAACAATATTCAGAGAAAAGCTTGTACAATTTTTCTTTCATCCTCTCTAACTTTACTTCCCAAGTAAGAGGGTCTATCTTCATAGCAATATCCCAATATTTTCAACTTCATCCTTGGGTCTAAAATTGCCCCAAATGCAAGGATAGTGTTATATTCATCCCAGTATTTATCAAACTTTACCATCATCCTTTCAGCCATATCTCTCATAACTTGATCTTCATCTTTTAAACTTTCCATTAAAAAGGTTTGGATGTTCCATACTTGTAAAAAGTACAAGTTTGATGTAGGATAACTTAGGCAGAAATTAGATTTGTGATCTCATAAAAAGGTAACAGGATAACACAATTTTTTTAACCCTTCTCCATTTCTCCTTAGAAAAATAGTACTTATAATTCTTGCCAACTAAGTGCAAGCTTCCAAATACACGTTGATATTTTAGGGCACTTTCAAGCATAAAAAGAGTAGAGTTCCACCTTGTAGGAACATCTATACACAAAGTAGTCTTGACATCAATGTCCCCTATTTTTTCAATACATTGTTTAAACTTTATCATCCTACTTTCAAAACCCCTGAAATACTTTATGCTCTCCCTAATATGATCTAAAGAATCACCAAAGGCTTTCAATCTTTCTTGCACAATCAAGTTTAAAGTGTGTGTACACCAATGCACATGCAAAAATTCACCATCACAAACTCATTAGTAAAGTTTTTAAAGTTTTAATCAGAACATCATTAGTAGATGCATTATCCAAAGTCAAAGAAAATATTCTTTTCTCAATTCTCCAATCATGTAAGAATCCATTTATTTTCTTTGACAACTCAAATCCAGTGTGAGGTGGAGGGAAATGGCAAAAGTTCAAAATTTTCCTACACAATTTTCAATTTGTGTCAACATAATGTGCTGTCAAAGCAATATAACCCTCACCAGTTAAAGAAGTCCACAAGTTAGATGTCAAACAAATCCTATTTTTGATTTTCCTAAACTCTTCCTTTAACATGTTTTTTTCTTTCATATGTATTTTCAAAACATAATTCTTTATCGTATTTCTAGAAACCAAACATGCATCAGGATTCATAAAAGTTATCCAAGTTCTAAGCGTTTTATACTCAACAAAGTTGAATGGTAAACAGTGCTGAATAATTAAATTGGCACACAAAAAACGGGAAACCACTTAATCTATTTTTCTTGCTTTTAACTTTCCTTGTCCGTCCACTATCATTTGCCTCACATATTCACATTTAAGTTTACTACATTTCTCAATGTGACGCTTCAAATGAGAAGTGTCATACTTTTGTCCACCAATAATGTATTTTTTGTTGCCCTCTCTTTTCCATCATCACCAACTCCAATCCGAGTAAAGTATTTCGAAATTCAGAAGTTGTTGACTTTTCATTTTTCTTAGAAGAGGAATCTTTAAGTTTAACACTCTCATCCATATCCCCTTCAATCGCATCATTATTCTCAGTTTCATTAACAACATTTGGAGTACGATTATTATTTGACTCATCCATTATATCTTACTAACCACCCAGGTTCACTAAATCCTAACACAAAAAAACGTAATGACATAACTCAGTAAAATATACCACAAATAGAAACCCAAAAAGCACTCCAAAAACACCAACAAATAACTCAAGTCCAACAATTTACAGATGGCACAAACAACACGGCAAAAACAACAAAAAACATCATTTTAATTACAACAATTGACTCACTTACAGAAGGCACAAATGATAAGCAACAAATAATTACATGAATTGGATGATTGACTATATAAACACTTACAAACAGTCCAAAAATTATCTCGAAGGAAGCCAATTATGCACGCCAGCAACTATGAACAGTGTTACAACTAGAATTACAACAACCACAATTTGTCCAATTGGTGGAACTCGAAAATACAACAATGATTCACACACACAGTAACACCTTCAACTTCAATTGTTAAATCAAAATTAGGGTTAGTGATTTGGGAATGAAGGCTGTAAATCGAAAATTATGGCTCAAAATTTTGAATATGGAACGAACCTATGTTGTGGTGGTTAGCCTTCGTCGGAATTGTCGTTGTCCGCCATGGTCTGGTTCCCTTGTTGTTCTGTCATTTTTCTCTATCAAATCGCACTGCGGTGGCTGGGTTTCCTTTCGATGTCGTCCAGGTCAGGTAGTGGATGAAGGAGAAACACATAAGAGAAGTCAAATGGCGCTGCGGTGGCTGGGTCTACGATTGCGACAATGATACAGAGATTGAATGGTTGGTTTGCCTGGGTTTTTTTGTTTCTGCTATGCTGGACCAAAGAGCCTAACTTAAGTGAAACACTTGCTTTTTTTAAAACTTATGAGGCCTGGGGGTTGGCCCGTCGGGCTAGTAAGCAACACGGGTCGTGTTGATTTAACTGACGGGTTCTGTTTTCTAACCCGACCCATTTTGACAACCCTAAGTAGACGTGGAGGAATAAAAGGTGGTGATATGGTTATCTTGATTGATGTACATAGTTAATTAATTACATTGACTTCCGTAAACACTTTAAAATTTTAATAGAAGTTATTGTAAGTATTGAAATGGATAGTTTAGCGAAGGAGGTTGAATTGACTTTATAAAATTTCCTTTACTTTTTAAAAACTTAAAACCCCTTTTTGTTGAATCAAACTAACAACAAAATCAGAATGCGAGTATTGCATAACTGTACACTTTCCACCGATTAAAACCAAAAACAACATATTCATCTTTCATGCAATATAATTCAATAGATTAAAATATAATAACAATCCGCTGATATTCTAGGACATTATGCCAAAATACGAAATGCACGAAACTCACTCAAACAACATGCTTTATCAACCAAGATATGTTCCAATCAATATATCAAACTTAGTTATATTACCATATAACATAAAAACACATGCACACCTTACAAAGATTGAGGTAATTGATTTTCTTGAGATTTAGATGTGAACAAGATACAGGAGAGATGATCACACATTGATTTTTATATTGGTTCACTAAATCACAGAACTACATCCAGTTTATCAAGACAAGATGAGCCTGATCATTCACTACATCAAAAGTTTTACAAAATCACTCAAATTATACTTTTGAATAAAGCAAAACACCAAGATTCTTGAATCCCACAATAATCTTATCCCAAACACTGTAAGAATCCCACTTATAGACCTGGAATCACACTAGGAACAACACAGAAGCACAAGAACAACCAAACCCAATAGAGGCTCTCCCTAGCCAACCAAACACGTGTTCTTCTAGCTTCAACCAAGCAAAAATGCTTCGAAGATTAACCAAGATCTTCAATCAATAATTGCACACTATGTAATTTATAGAGAGAGTTTTCCAAATGTGTAGTTTTTCATGCTCGAAAATCTCAAGTTGTGTCCCATCTCTCTAAAAACCAGCTTATATATCTTGGTCATAAATGAATTCAACAGGTTGATTGAATAACAATTCAACTAATTGAATATATTCATACCGAAACTATATTCAACAATCCTTTTAACTTATTAAAAACCTTTTTAACAGATTAAAAAAGGCACACCCAAGACAAAACAACATCTAACCTATGTCATATGGTCTACGAATACAATACAAAATACAAGCTCCATGATCTTCAAGTCAATTCCAGATTTAACAGATCTCTAGCTTGATCATTAGGGCATCTTCACCACATCTTCCCCAAGGTCACTTGTGCTAATAGTTATTCATTCTATTTACAACCACTAAATCTACAATGATCCTTATTTTCTTGTTTGATTTACGATATGAATTTAAAGTGAAATTTTTACTAATTTTGGATTTCGTTGTAATTTCATTCAAAAATCCATCATTGATAAGATTTATAGATTTTTTTTCTAAAATTTTAGAAAAATGATCAATAAAACTTAGAAATAGATTTTAAACTTTATTAAAAATAATTTGAATTTTTTTAACTAAAATAGATGATTTTAATTTAATAAGGGATTAAAATAGCAAAATTGTGTATTACAAATCCATAAACTCAAATTCATTATTTGTTCCTAATTGAAAACAATAAAAACAATTCGATAAAGCCCATTTCTCTCACAAATTTTGTGTATCTATGAATAAAACAAAGTAAGAAGATTTTTTTACCCTAATGACATGACAAATTTAATGTAAAGGATAAACTTAAGTATAATTTTATTCTTCTCTTCCAATGACAATCTTCTAAATCTAATTACCAAGATTAAATACATTTCTTTTACAATAAAATCTCCCACATCTTTTTCATAATTTTCCATAACAACAGAATGAGAGGCCCTAAGGTAAAGTTTCTTCTTCTCTTCTCTTTTCTTCCTTATTTTTTCTTCTTTTCTTATTTATTTAATTTATTAGTCATCTAGTTTCATTCAATTAGAGCTAGACTTAGGATTCATATCTTCCTATTCTTCTTAATTTCTGCTTTATAAACTATGGTTTTATCTATTTTAAAGTTTCTTGTGAGACAATTTAAATAAGAGAATACATCACTTTGAGCCTTCCATTTCAATCTTAGATTTCCATTAACCCCATCAAGTTATGAGGCATCAATCCCTATCTCTAACTCTTTATTTTGGCACATTTTTTTTTTACATATACAATTTGCCCATTATTATTTTGTATTTGTACATACACAATTTACAAATTTTGAGTTCAAAAATATATTCATTAGGCATGAAAACCCAGGGCTAGGTTCAAAAAGAACCTTTTTTGAAGTTTTCCATAAAAAATTCTTAAGAAAAACACGTTTGTTGTTTTACTATGAACTATGTATGTGAGAATTATACTTTCTTTTCTAGTTGTTGTTTTGGTTTTTAATCTTTTGTATTTATACTATTTTCTGGACAACAACCTTGTATAATATTTTAATTCAACTAATGAACGAAGGATTTAAATGTATGTACAAAGCAATAAAATAGTATATATATATATATATATATATATATATATATATATATGAATTATATTAGTTCTCTTGTAACTTTTACTATTTTAAAATTTTTTGAAGGTAAGAAATGCAATGATAATACGCCCAAAAGTTTTTGAATAAATTTTAGTTTCAAGAGTTGTATGAAAAGTTCATGTGTAAGGATGATTTGAAAATATATTATTGTGAATGAAATTAAGGATGAGAAAGTAATGTTATTTCAAGGATTGTATGGAAAGTTAAAGAGATACATTGGTTACAAAGTTCAAAGAAATGCCAGGTTGACTCGAAGAAATAAAGGTAGTGATATGGTTACTTTAGATTGATGCACACAATTATTTGGCTATGTTTCGTTCAAATCATCCTTTGTATTTTTTTTAATTATTTTAAAACTATGAAATCAAGTTTAATAAGTAATTAAGATAAATTAGGATGGTAATAAAATAATGTGTATACGCAAGTTCACAACTTTCTCTAACGGAATAGATGCAAGGTCCTTTGCGTTTACATTGTCTGTTAAGCATGCATGATATTAGGTTTTTATAATGTTAATATACATATAGATTTATGTTAAAGAAGTTGTTTATACTTTTACAACAAAATAAAGACAAATTTTGATCTACAAGGTTAAGTATGTTTTTAGTTCCTGAACTTTGATGCGAAATTGGAATTCGTCTTTGTCAAAAACTTTGATACATTTTGGTCTTCAAACTTTAAAAATGAATGAATATAATCCTTTTAACCCATTTACATTATTTTTTTGTATGTTACTACAAAAAATTGAGTTAAATATGACGATTTTATTATGGCGGTTATGAAAAACCGTCATAATTTGCTTCATAATACGACAGTTTTATAACTGCCATATTTTGTATGTAAAATATGGCATTTACAAACGCTATTATACTCTTATTATAGATTTCTCTCGCGGCCACCGTTTCCCATGTGGCGCCATCTTTCCCTCTTATTTATTCACCTCTTTTTTTATTATAGATTTCTTTTATTCACCTCTTATTTATTTACTCTTTTTTATTCTATGTCTCTCAAATCTCTAAAGTGAAGACAAAACCCTACAAACTCTTGGACGTTTTCGTTCATGCCTACATTATTTTGTGTTTTGATCAGTTCTAGGATGAAATTTTAGATAGAGGGTTTTTGTATGATTTCCCAAAGTCTCAAACTTTATGGAATTCATCACTCTAAATCCACCTCACTTGCTTTCAGTTCAGTAACCCACAATCATTTGCCCAAGTGCTTTTTGTTACACTGACAAGTTGCAGGTGTTAGATCCAAAGCAAAAGAAAAGCAGAACCTTGGAGTTGTACATGCCTCTGAGGCTGCATCCTCAACAACAACACCAACAATAAATGCCAATAATGTAGAAAGATGGCTTCTTGAACCAGTTTGTCAGTTACATCTTCCTCCTCTATAAAACACTCTCTACAAATTAGAGCTTTAAAGTAATCCCTTAACAATTTTCTACTTTCTCTAAGTAAAAATCTTGCATACAATAGAATTATATTCTGCAATTCTGTTTTGACTCAGATTTTGTATTTGTTATACGGTTATAACCACTATGACAACCCAGCTCTAGAGAATATATTCCTTTCTGTTAGATGTTCCCTGTATATAAAGGCCAACATTCTGGTCTATGAATAACAAGAAGATCTTTCATAAATTCTCTGCTGGTTTTCTTTTCTTTGTTTTTCTTTCTATGTTACAGTAGATTTAATTGTAATATGGTATCCAGAGCGTGAAGCCTAATTTATGGGCACCGGTCCTAAGCTCACGACTCCTCTTTCTCCAATGGCATCTTCGTCGATGACTCCGATCATCTTCTCGTATGTCATATCTGAGAAGCTATCCGACACTAACTTTTTAGTTTGGAAACAACAAGTTGAGCCTGTGATTAAAGCCCATCCTCGCTTTCCCCATCCGCCCTCTACACGGGGAGGTTATTATCAGCGCGGTAGATCCAGTCGTGGTCGTCGGGGTGGGAGCTCTGGTCGTAGCAACGTTCAATGCCAAGTTTGCACCAAGTATGGCCACACCGCTTGAGTTTGTTATTTTCGCTTTGACCCCAACTATGTGGCTCCATCATATACTTTTGCTTCTGCACCGCCTCAACAACACTTTTATTCCTCCCATTCACCTCACTTTCAAGGCACTCAGTTTCCAGGAGCCTCTTTCTCGCCACGTTCTCATCCACCATAAGCGTCTTCTCTTCATCCTATGCCATCTGTTCCACCTCATGCATATGTTACTCATGCCCCACCTCCACCGCCTCCACCTGCTACATATGCCCCACCTGTCCCGGTTCCTGCCCAGTAGTCTCAGAACTAGTTCGTTGACTCTGGCGCGTCACATCATATAACCCTTGATGCCACAAATATTATTGACCCTATGACTTCTTCTCGGGATGATCATGTCTTCCTTGGTAACGGACAAGGTTTTCCCATTCATCTCTCAGGTTCTACAACATTTTCTTCTTCTCATGATCCCCACATCTCTTTGCAGCTTAAGCATTTGTTACATGTTCCTGCCCTTAATAAAAACCTTGTCAGTGTTAGTCGATTTGCCAAAGATAATAACGTGTATTTCGAATTTCATTCCTCTATTTGTTTTGTCAAGTCTCAGGTTGATCACTTCATCTTGCTTTGTGGGTATCTTGGTCGTGATGGTCTGTATCAGTTTCCTCTGCCTCCGTTGCGTTCTCATCGTCAGCCTTCTCTTCATGCTCCATCTGTTTCTGTTACACACAAATCACCCTCTATTTCCATTGTACCCACACACAAGTTCACTATGTTTTCCCTTTGGCATAATAGGCTAGGCCATCCATCTGTTACAGTTTTACAAAATGTTCTTAAATGTTGTAATCTCTCTCCATTAAATAAAATTCCTTCAAATTTCTGTGTAGCATGCTGTATAGGAAAGTCCCACCAACTTCCTTCTCACTCCTCTTTAAATTCTTATACTAAGCCGTTACAACTTGTTTTTTGTGATTTGTGGGGTCCCTCGCACATTAAATCTTCCATGGGGTATAACTATTATGTTTCATTTGTTGATGCATACAGCAGATACACTTGGATCTATTTTCTAAAGCACAAATCTGAAACCATCCATGTTTTTAAACAATTTAAAGTTTCTGCTGAACTTCAATTGAATCACAAAATTACAGAAATTCAAACAGATTGGGGTGGTGAATTTAGACCTTTCACTCATTATCTCACATCCCTTGGTATTCACCATCGTCTTATATGTCCTCATACTCACCACCAAAATGGTGTAGTCGAACGCAAACATCGTCACATTGTGGACATGGGTCTTACTCTTCTATCTCAAGCTTCTCTTCCTTTGTCTTTTTGGGACCATGCTTTCCACACTGCCGTTTATATCATCAATCGTCTTCCCTCATCCGCTGCTCCTTATCATGTCCCATATTTCACTCTTTTTCACAAAGAAATTGACTATCATTTCCTCAAAATCTTTGGTTGCGCTTGTTTTCCACACACACGTCCTTACCATAACAACAAATTACAGTTTAGGTCCACAACCTGTACCTTTTTAGGATATTCCCCTTGTCACAAAGGGTACAAATGTCTCGATACTAATGGCAAAATTTTTATATCTAAGGATGTTGGTTTTGATGAACATACTTTTCCCTTTGCCACTCAAGTCCAGCCTCCTTTGTTAGCCCCTTCATCCTCTCGGGTTCTTCCTCTTGGCATCATTCCTTCTGTGATTGTCACTCCCACTCAGCATGCTACTTTTGACACACCTCTTGTTTTGTCTCCTCCTGTGTCTTCCTCCTCCCAATCCCATTCATTAGACCCACCTGTTGTTCCTCCTTTTCCTGTGTCAACTTCTTCTCCTGAGTCTCACTCCTTGCCTCCTGTTTTGCCTTTACCATCTCAACCCACTCATCCTATGCAAACCCGTTCAAAATCTGGCATTGTTAAACCCCGTAGGTTTCCCACCTTACTTCTTACTGTTGCAGAACCTTCCACTGTTAAGCAAGCTTTGTCTTCTCCTCCTTGGCGTGAGGCTATGCAATGTGAATATGATGCATTAATGGCCAATCAGACCTGGTCCCTTACTGCTCTTCCTTCTGGCCGCACTGCTATTGGTTGCAAATGGGTGTTTCGCATCAAAGAAAACCCAGATGGTTCTATCCAAAAGTATAAAGCCCGTCTTGTTGCTAAAGGGTTTCATCAAAGGTTAAGTTGTGACTATTCTTAGACTTTCTCTCCAGTTGTTAAGTCGGTTACTGTTCGGTTGATTCTTACACTTGCTCTAACCAATCGCTGGTCTGTGCAACAAATTGATATCAATAATGCCTTCTTAAATGGCATTTTACAGGAAGATGTCTACATGACTCAACCTCCTGGTTTTGAGTCTCCTGATTCCTCTCTTGTTTGCAAACTTCATCGTTCCATCTATGGCTTAAAACAAGCCCCACGCGCTTGGTATGACAGACTTACCTCTCTACCTTGGTCAGTTTTGGATTTGTTCACAACAAGTGTGATCCCTCTCTGTTAGTTCTCACTACTGCTTCTGATTGTGTTTATGTGCTTATCTATGTTGACGACATAATTTTCATTGGGTCTTCTGCTGTGTTGCTGCAATCTATAATATCCAAACTGCATGTTGTTTTTGCTCTTAAACAACTTGGTGATCTTGAGTATTTTTTGGGTATTGAGGTAAAACATCTTCCTAATGGCTCTCTTTTTCTCTGTCAAACCAAATACATTCGTGATCTCCTTGTCAAAGCTGGCATGACAGAAGCTAAAGGCATTTCCACTCCTCTTCAAGGTGGCCTCAAACTTTCCAAGTATGGCTCTGACTACTTTGATGATCCTGCTCTCTACAGATCCATTGTGGGTGCTTTGCAATATATCACTATAACCAGACCTGAGATTGGCTTTAGTGTCAATAAAGTTTGCCAATTCATGTCTCAACCTTTATCTGATCACTGGAAAGCTGTCAAACGCATTCTGCGCTATTTAAAGGGTACTCTTTCTTATGGGTTACATCTTCAACCTGCTCCTAGTTCTACCCAGTATACTCTCACTGCTTTCTGTGACGCTGATTGGGCCTCAGATATTGATGACAGAAGGTCCACTTCAGGTGCTTGTATTTATTTTGGTAAAAATCTGGTTTCTTGGTGGTCTAAGAAACAAACTTTAGTTGCTCGGTCCAGTGCATAGGCCAAATATCGCAACCTTGCTATCACTGCTTCTGAGCTCTTATGGTTGCAATCTCTTCTTAAAGAGTTAAAAATTGTGTGTGCCACACCGGTCATCTATTGTGATAATCAAAGTACTGTCGCTTTGAGTCATAATCCAGTTCTACATTCTCGCACAAAGCACATGGAATTAGACATCTTCTTTGTTCGAGAAAAGGTTTTGGATCTCTCTTTAATTGTCTCCCACATCCCTGCTACTGATCAAGTTGCTGACATCCTCACCAAATCCCTCTCTCAAGCTCGGTTCTATATCTTACGTCACAAACTCAATGTTATTGATTCCTTTCAATAATCTTGTGTTTGAGGGGGAATGTTAGAGTATATAGAATTATATTATGCAATTCTGTTTTGACTTAGATTTTGTATTTGTTATACGGTTATAACCACTGTGACAGCTCAGCTCTAGAGAATATATTCCTTTCTGTTAGATGTTCCCTGTATATAAAAGCCAACATTCTGGTCTATGAATAACAAGAAGATCTTTCATAAATTCTCTGCTGGTTTTCTTTTCTCTGTTTTTCTTTCTATGTTACAGTAGATTTAATTGTAATAGACACTCTCTACAAACTAGAGCTTTAAAGTAATCCCTCTACAATTTTCTACTTTCTCTAAGTAAAAATCTTGCATACAATGTGCTTGGAATTATGCACATAGGATCATAGAAGAGTGAACTTGAATATGGAAATTGGTTTTTATTTTTATTGATATGAACCCTTTTTAGGTAGGGGTGGTGGGGAATTGTACTGATCTATTTTATGAGATGTTTTAGAAATATGTACCCATTCTAGGATGCAGCATGCACACCGTTGATGACTAATAGACACCTGTTACTAATTCCTAAAGCTTTCAACATGGAACAAAGAAATTCATGTTATAATTTCATCCTGGGATTCCTTTACGTTTCTTACAGGTTATTCAATATTAGAGGAGTTATAGAATTTGTAAAAAAAAGGTGGTGACACCCTTCAATAGATGATTGAGAATCCGAGTGGGAAAATTGGGAATTCCCTGCCAAAACAACTTTGAGATTTGCCTAGTAAATAGTTCTCATATTTGGTATAATGTTCACATTTTAAATTTTGAAGACAGATGATGTTATTTAAAGGACATTGGACCATAATTTTGTTTGTTTGGGAGGGTTTTCTATTTGTTTGTTTTGGTTTCTTTAACTAGGGAGAGAGTAACGTTGTCACCTGAGGTATGTTAAAATACAAATAAATGGTATATTGTAAGTTTTAAGTTACAACAACAACAACAAACATTTGCCACTAGGTGGAGTTGGCTAAATATTATGTTTTGTGCTAAACCAATTCTTCAAAGAATCCATTTTATCATAGAGCCTTTTCATCAGTTTTATTTTGAATCTCTTTGGTTTTAATCCACCTTTTTCTCTAACTATTGGGGTATCCTCTATTTAATCAATTCTTTCATGTGGTTTCTGTTTATATTTTTCTCTCATGCCCTAGCTATCTTAGGCTCAATTCCACTATATTCCCAAATGTTAGATACCAATAAACCTTTATCACTCATCAATGCACTTAGCAGCCTTTACCTCATGCTCTTGTGTTCTCCAATATTGAATACACTATAGCGTCATTATTCATATGGTTGTGCAGTGTCAAAGTTTCTATAGTTGTGATATTTTATGATTAAAAGATGAAAGATTTTTATGTACTTTTGGAATATTTTATAAGTAGAAATGAATTATCATTGAATATATTTTGAATGAAGAGAATGTACTTTAATTTATATTTTCTTTTATTGGCTCATTATTATTAATGTATTATTATAGTAACATTTGTTCTTTGCCAGTTGGTTGAACCTTTTATTCTGCTGGCCTATTTATATTGAACCTAGTTGGGTTTCATATGGTTTATATAATTAGGTGAGGCCAATTGTGATTTTATTTTTATTATATATATATATATATATATATATATATATATATATATATATATCACTTATGTTTATTTAACAAATTACATAAGTTTATTATAATATACAAAATGAAATTTGAATAAGTTATAAGTTTTTTTTTATTCTAGGTACTCGATGTTGGAAGTGGTGCTCCATCACCTATTGGTATAAGAAGATCAAACGGGGTAGAAAAGACAAGTTAGAAACATAATTATAGAAATTTAGCAAAATGTATTATAATAATGTTTTAGATTTTTTTTTGGCTTTTGTTTTTAATGTGAAAACTTTTGGATGATCTTTCATAATATCAACTTTTTAAATATGAAATATGAATTATGAATGAAAGTATTAATGATCAAGATGTTGCCTATAATTTTTTAATTTTATGGAGAACAGGTTCAATAATAATCGAAAGTAGGTTACATAAAAATAATATAAAAAAAAATCACATTCAAATTATGGTAGTTGAAACGTTGTATAACGCATTCATACAGTGCAAATAATGGCATTTCTAGGTGTTGTATTGTACATGATAATTCTTTAAAATAAACAAATTAAGACGGTTTTAACTGTCATTATTTGTGCACAAAATGTGACGGTTTGAACTGCCATTATTTGCGCAATGCATTTAATAGCGGGTGTTGTGGCGTTTCGTCCAAGACCGCCATATTATTCATTGTGGTGGCAGGATATATGGCGGTACCCGTACCCGCCATACGCGCAAAATATGGCAGTCAAAACCGCCATTTTATACCCCAAATAACCGTCGTATTTAACAATTTTTTTTTTGTAGTGTGTCGAACGCGTTTCATGCTAGCATTTGAGTTATTTCAACCGTTTGACACATTCCCGCTTCAATATCTGTTGAGAAACTTGTTTGACACATCAAACAAATTTAACATAATTGGGTTAAAAGGACTAGATTCATTCACTTTTATAGTTTAAGGACCAAATTGTATCAAAGTTTCATATAGGGACGAATTACATTTTCGCAACAAAGTTCAGGAAATAAAACCATATTTAATCCTAATTTAAATTTAAAATACATCACAAAACAAGCTAAACAATATTAACCTAAAATTTAACAACGTTAAGGGTTACATGAAAAGTCAAGTAGATTATTCTCATCACTACAATTTAGGTCCTCAAGTTTTTCCTTTGAAAAACAAAGAAAGTAAACCTAAGTTTTTCCCTTACCTCTAAAGCTCTATAATAACATCTCCAAGTTGACAACAACATTACTCAAATGAATTTGCAATTGAATGAAATAAATTCTTAAAATTTTAGATTTTCATGAATCATAACTAATCATGCCAAAATAAATCAAGTTTGTTAAAAAAAAAATCATGTCCATATATTTTGAGTTCGAGATCTTACACAATTATCAATCATGTAATAATCATATTTATATATTTTGAGTTCAAACTTATCGCATAATAATTATTTAAGTACTCGAAGCACTTAAACCCTTCCATTATACCTTTTGGGTTGTAGTGGTCTTATGCCTATATGGATAGTACTAGTAGGTAGTACAATCCTACAGATACAATGTGTTTGCTACCCCACACCTTCTTGGTCTAAAAGTATAGTTAGGAGGATGGTCGACAATAGAGTATGAGGCTTGTGATTTATTTATACCTAACTAATTGTGTACATCAATATAGGATAAACATATTAGTACCTTCTTTTCCCATGTCTACGTGACCTTTCTTTGAACTCTATATTTAATGTATCTTTATAACTATACATAAAGTCCTTAAAATAACATTATTTTCGCATCCTTAATTTTCATCCACTCTAGCTTATTTTGCAATCATCTTTGCATTAACTTTGCATACAATTCTTCAAACTAAAATTAATTTTGTAATGTTCTAGATTTAATCTTCTGGGTATTCTCTTATATTCTTTAATCTGCAGAGTATTTTCCTTGGTTGTGATTGGTTGAAAATAATATGACAATATTCATAATCTTTAATTAGAGAGGTTTTCCTTTATATATTTATCTTCAATAAGATATTTAATCAATGTTGATATCATTTAAATATATCTTCACTTAAATCTTCAATCGGTGTTGATCTACTAATTCACGACTTGTAATATGATGATCTTGATGTTCTCTTTGTTGATTAAATCATCAATTTCAACGTCAGATTTCATTCATCATTTTAGACTTGGGTCTTGTATTACCTAGCGACTTGTTGACTTTTTAATGTAGTATGATCAACTCATCTTGATTCATCTAATCATTATAGTCGTCTAATATATGATTAACTTTTGGTCAATCTTTCATTAGAGTCGTCTAATGAAAATTCTCATCTAGTAGAGACATCTGACATTCAACTTCTGTTGTTGACTTGACTCGTCTAATGATCTTTACTCATTTAGTATATGTTGTTTCACTTTATTCGTCTAACGATCTTCCTTGTCTTGAATTATTCTTTCTTTCCTTCTTTGGATTTCTTCTTCGGTCTTCATGCTTTAATTCATATATTACCATTTAACATTAAGACCTTCGATTGATAGAATCTTCAAGATAGTATAATCTTCATATCTTCCTTTTTGTTAATAAATTTATCTTTTTTGAACAGGTTAAAAGGCTTGAGTATAGTTTTTGGTATGAAAAAATTCAGTTAGTTGAATTATTTTTCAATCGACTGATTTCACTTAAGTCAAGTGAAATCAGCTGATTGTATGGAAAATTCAATTAACTGATTTCACTTAAACCAAACTATATATGTTGTGTTTTCTAGAGCAAAAGTAAGTTTATGATTTTTTGAGCACGAAATCTTGTCATTCTTTTATGGAAAACTCTCTCTCTCTCTCTCTCTGTAATACACAGCTGCAACGTGAAGTTTGAAGATCGTGGTTGATCTTGGAGGCTTTTTGGATTATGAGTAGCTTGAAGAACACATGTATGGTTGGCTAGGGACAACCACCATCAGGTTTGGATGTTCTTGTGCCTCTGGTTGGTTGCCTGATGTGATTTCAGGCCTATAAGTATGAATCTTGCAGGGTAGTTGTCTAGATTTTTGTGTGAGTAAAAAATATTGTGTGGTTTTTTTGTTCAAAAGTCTAATCTTGGTGTTTGATTTGTAAAACTTTTGAATACAGTAGAAACCAGACTCAGGTTGTCCTGGAAAACTGGATGTAGCTCTGTGATTGAGTGAACCAGTATAAAAACAACTGTGCAATTCTCTTTATTTCTTCTCACTCACTTTGAATCACTTTAAAGTCTCAAGAAAATCAAGTAATCCACTCTTTGCTGTGTTTTAATGCGTTCTTATGTAATTTGAGGCGGTATAATAGTTAAAAACATTGATTGGAACAAGTCTTGTATGTAAAAGATTGTTGTTTGAGTTAAATCTGGGAATTCTGTATTCTACATAAATTCCTAGTATTTTAGCGGACAAATTTGTCTTTTTAATCGACTATTTCATATTTCAAGAACAAATTAGTCTACTGTTTTATTTTTTCACTAATTGAAAGTGTACTGGTCCGCTGCTTTTATACCCTCACTTTCCAGTCTATTTGATTCAATTGAAAAGAGTTTTAAGCTTTTGAAAAACTTTTAAATAGCCAATTCAACCCCCCTTCTTGTCTTAAATCACCATTTCAAAACTAACAAGGCCTTGAGCCAGCCCTGCCTATATCCAATCATCTATCCTACTAATATCTTCCCCCAAACTACAAAAACTTCACTCTTAGCATTTCAACCTCACCTAAGTTAACCATTTGAAAATAAGAAATCATATGTAGTATTGAAGAGAAGCCATTAAAATAGAATTACAAGTAAATAAAAGTTGGATTGCTACCATTTTACCCTCTAGAAAACAACCAATCAATTGTAAGTGGACTTTTAAAACCAAATTACATGCCAATGATACTGTAGAAAGGCATAAAGCCAAATTGGTGGATTCACTCAAGTACATGGATTTTATTATCTTGAAACTTTTAACCCTATAATTAAAATCATTATTATTAGTCTTCTCCTAGGACGCCTTAAACATTTAGATGTCAATATAACCATTTTACACAGAAACTTCGATGAGGAAGTTTGCATGTAACCTCCTCCAAAGGATTATTGTTCCTTCTCTCAATCATGTTTGCAAGTTACAAAATTTGTGCTAAGCAAATCAATAATACAAAGTTGTGTCAACTTTATATGCAAATCTTGTTTCACACAACCCAAGTGTGAGTGTTCTATTGCCACCAAATAAATGAGTCAAGGATTCACTTTCAATTCTCACCTATGTTATGTTGATGTTTTGCTTCTCATATGTTCAAACTTAGCATAAATAAATAAATAGTAAAAAAAAACGACAAAATTTGATATTAAGGATCTGTAAAACCCTAGAAAATGATATTCTAAGACTAGTAGTGGTTTAAAAATAGTGAGACTCGAATATTTTAATATTAAAAGGTTTTATTATAAATAGAATTGTTATAAAAGATTTTCATTATTTTAAAACTCACTCTCTCTAGAAACCACTTTTCTAAAGTTCTCTGACTTCTCTCTAGAAGTTATCCCCCTCTATTCGCCTGATTGAAGATCTGAAACCGTAGGAGTGATCCTCACGACGAGCTCTTCAAATTGGACCAATTAGTTTCTTCGTTCGCGTAAGTTGAGTTTCCGCCTTCTTTTTTGGTCGATTTCTGTTTTCTGTTGCATGTGAGCTCTCTTCCGCTTGCATGCATCGTTTTATTCATCAGTATGAGTCTCTGTTGACTAGTGATCATAACAATATGTCCTGATTGTTCTTGTGATGTTTCTATGTATAAATAGAACATCCTATGGAGTTAGAGGTGTTTGGCATTCGTAAAGTTGTTTAAGTAGGATAACAAGTAAGGGAAGCTAATAATTGATTAGCTGATGATTTTATTTGGTACAATTGTGGTATAATTTAGAATTGATAGCCTGACTATTGTGAATTGGTGAATTGATTGGTGTTTTGAATGAATTGAGATGTGAATGTATTGTTTGAATTTGGGGTAAATTGAGAAAGATGGATTCTTGAGTCATAACTCTAATTGGTATTACCTTCCTTGGGTTAGAACTATTTTTGGACCAAAATCTATAATGGAAGTACCATTTAGAGTCATGAAAACAAGTAGCAGATTTCTCAAGAAAAACCAAAACCTTTGGTGCTTTCTTTTTTTAGTGTGGCGCTAAGTGTCAGAATCTGACATTGAGCGCTGAAAAGTGCGAGAAGTTTGGCATTGAGCGCTAGCCGAGTGGTGCTTGAGCGCTGAGACCTTTGCAGGTCTGGAAGTGATTTTAGGTACGGGCGCTGAGTGGTGGAATTGGCGCTAAGCGCTGAAAAATGCAAGGCAAATGGCGCTGAGCGTTGGAACCTAGCGCTGAGCGCTGAATTCTCCTGTTTTACTATTTGCTATTTTTGATATGTATGAAGGTATCTAGTATGATTAATTTCTATAAGATAAATATATGAAATGTAATATGAGATTGCTTATGTGAAAATGAGTTGAGAATGGTTGATGTTGATCTAAGGAGGATTAGTACTTGATTTTGTTAGTGTATGCATTGACATAGGGTAGGCAGTAGGAGGTATCCTGATACTCTAATGAACATTCACACTCAAATATAGTAGAATGTGTTATATGGTGAGAGTGACAGAAGGTCCTATTGTTTATAAGATTGTATTAATATATACACATGATTATCTATTTTGAACATTAGGATAAAATATCCTATTTTATTAGTTGTTTTAGATTGCTAAAAAAATGGGATGTTATAGGATTTGGGTGATTTGAAATACTTCCTCCTTAGTCTAGAAGTTGTAATATGAAAAAAAAGAAAGAGTTCAAACGAAATATGCTCTTACCTTACTAGGATATAAAATTGGCTTTTAGTTGCCAAGTCTTCCAACATTTCCGTAGAGCATACTTTCAAACCTCACAAGAACTGAACTCCTCTTTTTGTTGCTACCATTTATAGAAGGCTTATTGATAAATTGATTTACCTCACATACTAGACCTAATTAATATCACATATGCTATTATTTTCTTAGTGAGTTTTTGAATGCTCCAACTACATAGCATCATCAAGCAACATTTCAAATTCTCAGATAGATAAAAAAAAAAAATCATTTGAATAGTGGTTATTATTTTGTCTCAAATGATCTGAACCTCTGAGGTTTCAATGATTCTGGCGATCACGCATTAACACTAGAAGGTTTCTTTCAAACCTTTCTTCTTGGAAAACTCTATTATCTTATGGAAATGCAAAAAATAGTGTATAATAGCTTCTCCAAATTCTCCATAGCACTAATCCTTCCGTTGCAATTCTTATAATTCTTTACTATGATAATAAGTTTGTGGTTCAAATTGTTTCTAATCTCATTTCTTAAAAGAACTAAGCACGTTGAAATAGATTACTACTCTCTACGCCAAATCTCCGGTTGTTGTTGAACCATTCTTTTTCTTCTATGCAAGCTTAGAATGTTTGTCATATGCCTTTCAATCCTTCCAACTTGAAAGAGGTGTTAGTCTTTTTCTTTTTTGATTTTGATTTCTTTGCATGAATAAATATCTGTATTCTTTTTCCTGCCTTAATTGGTGGCACTCTCTTATACAATAATGAAACATAACAGGTATACCAATAGTCTCTTCTTTTACCCCTTTTACATTTAACCTTTTTGTAAAATTTAATATAATAATAGATAATAACTACATTTAAAGATTAAACTAATAATAAAAAACTACAAAATATAAAGCAATTACTCTCGCAATTTTAAAATTAAATTTTTACGAGATTATACTAGTAATCCAGCCAAGAATTCCCAACATATAAAAAAACAGTTCTTAGTAGAGGGCAAATAAAAAATTGCAGCCATTTTCAAAATGAAAGGTAAATTTAAAAAAAAAAAAAAGAAAAAAAAAGAAAAAGGTAGCTAGGGTTCTTCAGAACTGATAAGAAATTATAAAAATGAACTTTTCCAACTGTTACAAAAATGTTTTAGAGAAGCGTGTCTTCCAACATTACACTTTTAACATGTTATTATCCTAAAAAAAAAATTAAGACCACAATTAATTGATTCCGAGGAAAACTCAAACTAATAGTTACTAATCCAATCAAACGCTAAATGATGTCGTTGAATCTAAAGACCAGTTAAGTCACTTAACCGTTTAAGAATTTGAACTAGTCACTTAACCTTCGAAAACCAACCATCGAGACGAAGGGGAAGAATGGTTCGAAGATATTCAGATGGCACGGATGTTGGCAGAGCCCAAGAAGGAAAGATCTCCGACTCCAATAAAAAAAAGACAACATTCCCATTTGAAGAAACCATCCACACATTAGCCACCGTTATCGACACAAAATGAAGCAAATAAGCAGTGACATGTTTAAGCAGCAGAACTCAGAGTAGTGCAAAAGCTCTTGCAGCTCCGGTGCTTATTTTAGATGAAGAGGAGAAATCCGGCATCCTAAGATAATTCTTTTACCATAACAATGAAAAGTAGAGTGTTTTATTGGAGTCATGAGAATGATGTCTCTACTTTGTCATGCAGGATGACCACCAAGTTATGTGCATCATCAAGCAGTTTCCAAACATCAAGATGACCAGACATACTATTGCATTCCTTAATGATCTCGTCCATGCTGCTGTACTTCTCAATGATCAATTTCCTTCTCTGCAACACCGAAGCTGCTATTGCATAAAGTAATAAATCTTCTGTTGGTGGAGCACGCTGCCTAATTCTGCTCCACGCAGATTTCCCAATACCTGCCCTTATTGCCGCTTGATCTGCCCACATCACTTCCCATAGGCACAGGGTCTGTTCAAATGTCAATTCCCTTCGAAACATTACCACCACCATTCTATAGACAAAAAAACAATCCTCAGCCTCAAGCTTTTCCAAATGCCTAAAAAGGTGGCCATCCTTAAACTTGATTATTTTTGCGACTAAATCCAGTTGCCTGCGAATACCCACTTCATCAAGCCTAAAATTTTGCCGTGCCTTCTTCATGAATCCAACAAAACACCAGAAAGCCTCATGATCCTCTGATATAACACTAACTATAGGAGATAGCAGGTCACTCATACCTTGACAGTAGCCAATGTCAGAGTCATATAGGGCATATGCTTCAAGAATAGCAACTAGTCGAGCAGCATGGAAGATTCTGCCAGGCTCTAGGTGACCATAGTCCTTCAAGCCAACAGCCTCAGCACTTCGACGGGCCCTACTGTCTGATACTGAGGCTTGAGATGGGTAACATGACATCCATTCAGCATTGGCACGTACTGCATCAAGTCGGATAATTCGTTGCCAGGTGGAAAAATCTTCATTGGATGGTGCCTTTGATGGGGTTTTTGCTTTTGTGGCAGAAGATACTTCTTGGGAAGCTTTGTCTGGATTGTCTTGTTCCTTAACATCATCAGAAGGAACTGCCTGAATTACTTCAGGACCTTCAGAGGAGTCCGAATCAGAGAAATCAGTATCCAATGTAGAGGCATCAGCGTTATTCACATTAGGAACATCTTCTCCTTCCAACAGGGCACTGGACAGATCGTCGGAATGCTCAACATCAGGGCTTCTATCCTCACTAGAAAGAGATTCCCTAGCACTGGCTGCATCATCAGAACTGGCAGAACTAGAATCTTGAGACAGACGTTTACCATCTCCCTCAAAGCTGATTTCACCAACTTCATTTAACTTATTTCTCTCATCACTTTGCTTGATGAGTTTCCGACATTGTCTGCGGAGTTTCTCATACTGCTTTCTGTGTATAAAGATATGGAATAAAATTAAAATGATGTTAACACTAACACCCCTCTCAGGAAGGTAAAAATCCAAAAAATATACATTTTAAGTCTAACAATACATGATGGATTGAGCACAAGCAATAAAAAGAATCAAACATTTGGAGATAGAACTTGCATTCCCACCTATTTTGAGTTTTTATAACATCTCTTTCGGCCTTGTTGCTGCCTAAGTCATACCTGCATGTTTAAAGTATAATCAGAAGTTGTACAAATTTTATATGAATAAATTTCAAATATATACATGATGAAAAAGAAAATGATCAAATTCCAGTATTCCGGAAGAAAGAAATAACAATGAATCATTCTCCTTCCAAATGCACACATGGGGAAGAAAACCAGGCAGAGCTATTATTTTAAAGATAATTACAATTCATCATGTAAGTAAATAAGTAGTAAAGATCTACTATCATCTAGAAATGAATAGCTTACACTCCAAGCAAGAATGGCCAAACCTCAGCCCTAATACTGGGATCAACACCCTGCATAAAAAATTAACAATGTAATTAATTCTAAAAATAAGTTCATAAAACATAATTCTGTGCAATAAAAAGAATAGGTAAACTCACTCCACTGCGCACTCTTTTCAGGAACTTATTTCCACCATCATAGAATTTACCATCTTCTGTAAACAAGGATTTCCATTGGTGAGATGACAGAGCGTGTTTTCTTCTCCTTTGTGACCATGGTGATTTAAGCCGGCCCCTAAAACATGGGGTAATTAATTACTACTTGCAGGTTAGAGAATAGAGGATAAGGAGCCAACTAATCATGAAAGTAACGAGAGTTGCAGAAAAATGCACATACAACTGTATCCCAAAAGATAAAATGCATAGAAAGACATTGTTCCACAAGTAAACAACAGTACACTAGCATGAAACGACAACTTCTACAAGTAGTTGTGGTTTTTTTTCCCCAGTGAAGAGGTTGAAAAAGCATGCCAAGTTTTAGCATGTCACAAACTACAATTCTACAAGGAAAACATTCGTGTTGAGTTTTGAGTAAGGAATGAGAACACATAAATGTATATAGTTGTAGATGAATCCAACTTGCACACTATTATTATTCCTCTTTCCACTTGCATAAGAAAAAAAAGAAACAAATCAGGTTTCGCATCAGTTATGTTCTTTCAACACTACTAAGTACAAACCTCGGCCTATAATTCACTAGCAACTCAATTTAGTGTTAACTCAGCCTTTTCTATTCTAAATTTTTTAGTTCATATTATTTAAGGGAGGAGCCTATGTTGATGTGAAGATATAGAAAAAGAAAAAATGAATGCATAAATTGTTGTAAAATGAAACTTATCACATGAATCCACGAATGCAATCATAGCTTGATCTGGTTGATTGATTTAAAATGGATCAGGATAAAGGAAAGGAGCTTCAATTTCGAATAACATGTTCTAGTGTATGAAAAGGTGAGGGGAAAAAATTAGGGAATGCGGAGAAACAGAGATCTGGCAGGAAATAACAAACACAGAGCAATTGAAGAATGTGAGTCGAAACACACCGTTCAGAGCTGTAAGAGAAAGAAATGAAATTGGAGAGAGAGAGAGAGAGAGAGGAAAGGGAGAGAGGAACTCACCGATGGAAGGGAGAACGAGAAGAAGAAGCCGGTGAGGAAGAGGAAACAACGAATAGAACCGAACGCAAAGGGGTCCAAGACGACGACGTTGAAGAAGAGGATGATGAAGAAGAAGAATTAGAATTAGGAGAAGGTGAAGGAGGAGGAGACGAATTCGAAGATGGATTGTGGCTTCGTCCACGAGGATTCATCTATAATCTATAATAATAATTACAATAATAACAATACTTGCTATCTTTTGAACAAATATAATTATATGTATATATACACATAGAAGCTTTTTTCCCTTCGGCTAAGTGGAACGAATCGGAGTTAGGGTTTTGGACGCTCTAATTTGATTTTCTAAAAATTTTCTGTTTTACCTACTGGCGCCGTAGAAAATCACGGCGACGATGGCGACGCCGGCGAGAGCGGTGAAAAGCACCGCCGGAGTAGAGGGCGAGGCCACGGCGGCCATTAACCAGAACTTGCACTTGCCACCGCCACCGACGGAGAGAAAGGTGGTGTCGCTGTTGCTGTTGATGGTGTTGGTGTTCAAGTGGTTGGATGGGAACATGGGGAAGAAAGAGAGAGGGTCGCTTGGGAAATTACGGCAATGCCCTTTCTACGAGACCCTTTCTCTCTTCCACTTCGCCAAAGCCAGGTTCTGTTTGCTTTTCTTTTGTTTTTGTTTTTCACTTTTTCTTCATCTGCCAGAAAAGGCATGGGCGAAGGTAAAACGAACTCGGATGGAAGACTATTGGAGAAAAAATATAATCCGAGAGCAGTGCATGTATAATAAAAAATACGGATAGAAATGCTTTATGTGGCCAAAAATCCAAAAACGGTGCTATTCAGAGGACTAAAATGGTATTTTCACCGTAGGCCAAATCATTTGGTTTATAAAAACTTAATCATTGGATATCCTTAACGGATTATTTTATTATCATTTTTTATCAATTTCGATTAACTATGTGCATGTTTTAATAATAATAATAATAATAATAATAATAATAATAATATTAACAGTGAAGAATATTATGTTAATTCTTTTTTTAAATTAAATACTCTAAAACTACTTTTGTTATATTTTTGTTTTTCACAGTATGAAATTTTTATTTTTAAGTCAACTAATGTTTATTTTCATTCACTGCTCTCTTATTTATTTATGTTGGAACAGTAGGAATTTCATTTAGTTGATGTAAAAATAACATTAATAAAAATTATAATTCAAGTATTAAATTATGATATAATAGATCGGCATATAAGAGAATAATGTATTTTGGAGGCTGGCATTAGGATTTAACAACCAATATGTAGAATCCTAGTATCATGTGTGAATAGATGAGATCAATTTATTATGTATGATTTTATTTTATTCATTAAAAGATTATGGGACACTTTAACATGTAAGTTTGTTTACCTTATTGTTTTATTCCTTTAGAAAAATATTATAATTTATTTTGAGAGAGATTTTAAATTCAAGTATTAGGTAAAATTAGATAAGGCCCAACAACATTGTTGGACTTGATTTCTCCTAAGTATTTTATCCTGCACCTCCCTTTTCTCCTCTTGCATTTCCAAAAGAACTTAATATTAGAGATGGCAAATAAACCCGTCCTCGTGGGTATTGTCCGAACCCGTCCCCGTTTTGACGGGGAATCCCCGCATTGACTGGGTATGGGTATGGGTATGGGGAATCCCCGACTTTTTCAGTTGGGTATGGGGATGGGTATGGGGATGTACATATACCCGTCATAATACCCGTACCCGCCATATCTTCATTCTCGTTTAAATTATTAAAATATTCACAATTAATTAAGTAACTCCTATATATATATATATATATATATATATATATATATATATATATATATATATATATATATATATCTTAAATTGAGAGTATATATATTTTCTATTTTTTTTTCTTTTAATTATTTCATTTGTCATGAAACTCATTCTCATCTCCAATATATTTTTTATCTTATCATAACCTTTATGTAATTATGTTAAAATGATGTATGTTAATAAAAAAAAATATTATGCCTCACATTTGAATATTTATATTATTTTTTAATATTTTTATTTATTATAAATTTTCCTTTCACATGAGAATGTTTATACTCTCAATTTAAGATAATATAAAAAAAATTCTTTACTTATTATTATTATTATTATTATTAATTTTTGTTTAATTTGAAGAACTCTTTTGTTTCATTGAAATAATTTTCGTTATTTTTCAACCATTAAGTATATATGTTGATATTTGAAAAGTTTTCTTAGTTCTCTAAGATATTTTTCATCTTATCATACCTTAGTTATACATTTGATTTCCTTTGTGTGATTTTTTTCGATAGTCTCTCAAATTATTTCTAAAACACACATTTGTTAGTTTTTTAATATTTTTATTTATTGTTTTTATTTTTATCAATTAGAATAATATTTCGATATATTCTATCTAATTATTTTTTATTTTATAACTCATTGTTAATCATAATGTAATTTTTTCACTTTCAATTCTGTTTGAAGTGGTTAAAATTTTATATATATATATATATATATATATATATATATATATATATATATATATATATATATATATATATAATGATATTTAGGAATAGTATATGATAATTCACTACACGAAAAACATGAAATGGTGACTGATTTAGTCAGTAACCCATATCAGTCACTATTTTTCGTCATTGGTGGTAGTAGTTGATTTATTGTCTGAATCAATGACTAAATTAGTGACTGATTCAATGATCGAATCGATACTTGATTTAGTGACCAATTTAATTACTAATTTATTTGTAATTTAATGACAAATTTTTTTGTTACTAATGATATTTCTATTTAATTTTAACCACTTCAAACGTAATTTAATAATTAGTTCTCTAATGTATTTTTCATTTTATCATACCTTAATTATACATTTGATTTCCTTTGTGCGATTTCTTTCGATAGTCTCTCAAATTATTTCTAAAACACACATTTGTTAGTTTTTTAATATTTTTATTTATTGTTTATTTTCATCATGTAGAATAATATTTCGATATATTCTATCTAATTATTTGTTATTTTATAACTCACTATTAATCATACTGTAATTTTTTTCACTTTAATTGTATAAATAACTTTTATTTACTACAATATAAAAATTTAATGTAATTGCTATGAATATTTTTTTGTCACTATCCAACATATATTGAAGTTCAAAAGATACAAAATCTATGTCAAAATTTTATTATTATGTTTATTATTTGTTCTTTGTGTCATTTTGATCAAGTGATGTATTATAACTTTTATTAGTGTATAAAAAAGAGATTTATTATAATTTAAAAAATTGAAGTAAACAAACATTTAAAATATATTTTAATTTGAATATTTTTTTTCCTTTTATTATTATGTTTATTATTTGTTCTTTGTGTCATTTTGATCAAGTGATATATTATAACTTTTATTAGTGTATAAAAAAGAGATTCATTAGAATTTAAAAAATTGAAGTAAACAAACATTTAAAATATATTTTAATTTGAATATTTGTTTTCCTTTTATATTTTTTTGAAATATTTTTTAATTTTATCAACTAAGTTCATCAATGTTGTAGTTTGCAAATTTAATAAATGTTTTGGTTCACATGAAATTTTATTTGGTATTCTAATATAAAATGTAAACAATTATAATTTATTTTAAGGTATTTGACATCGAAGAAAATCCTCCTAATATTGAATATTTCATAATATTATGTTTTCTTTACCGTAATTTTTTTTCTTTTATAAAAATTAATATTGAAGTAGTTAGAACACGGGTACGGGTATGGGTACGAGATTATACCCGTTACCCGGTGGGGATGGGGATGGGAAAAAAGTTTGATACCCGTTGGGTTTGGGTATGGGGATGGGGATGGAGATGAATTTTTTATGCGGGGATGGGTATGGGATAGCGAAACCCGTCCCCGTCCCGTCCCGTTGCCATCCCTACTTAATATACTTATTTTATTTTACAAAATTGGTATTTTTTACACCAATTTTTAACTCACTTTTGAAAATGAATTTTTCTTTATTATTTTTAAGTGTTGACTATGTGCATTGTTATTGGTGGCAGAACGAAAATGGGATATGTTTACTTGGGTAGGTTTCAAATCGAAGGAAGTAGAGGAAAAATCTAGGTATGATCCTTCTATGTGTTCATTCAGCCTTCACGATCCTCCGTTGTGTTCGTCTGTCCATTATGTGTGAAACAATCATACCTTTGTGTTCATTCGAATTGAAGGAAGCCCAAGAAAAACCTAGGTTAGCATTCGTTGTTTTCATTTTTCCTTGATATGTGAACGGAGCATACCTTCGACTCTATTATTCTCCCTTCTGTTGGTTGTTGTTGGCATTGCAATTCTATGATTCTCCTTTCTATTGTGTTGGTTGTCGTTGGCGTTTAAAGTATAA
Organism: Vigna unguiculata; assembly: GCF_037176805.1. NCBI lineage: Eukaryota > Viridiplantae > Streptophyta > Magnoliopsida > Fabales > Fabaceae > Vigna > Vigna unguiculata. The sequence goes on from NC_140799.1 coordinate 10,068,726, forward strand.
GAATAATGAGTAAAGGTGTTGACTTGTACTTGTTATCCACCACCAATGTCATTACAATCCATTATCTATGAACCATAACTGCTTCATTAGGATGAATATTTTCCAAAGAAAAAGCCAAAACATATCTGATAGATAAGTGTTGCACATGTGTAAATAAGTGTGGAACAAAGAAGGATTTTTTGTACAATAAATTGAAACGTTACATTAAAGTTTTCTTTAAAACAACAAATGACTTGTACTTGTTATCCACCACCAATTCCATTACAATTCTCTACCTATGAACCCTAACTGCTTCAATAGGCTGAGTGTTTTATAAAACAAAAGCCAGAACAAATATGATAGATAAGTGTTTCACATGTTTAAATAAGTGGGGAGATGGGAATGACTTTTTGTAACGTTGTTACATTAAAATTTTCTTTAAAGTATCAGTGACTTGTACTTGTAGTTCCTATCCACCACCAATTTCATTACAGTCGATAAATATGCCCACCAAAGTACTTGAATAGGCTTACTATTTTCGAAATAAAATTAGCGAACAAGATATGACACATATGTAGACCACATAGGTCAATAACCAGGGAAAGGTTTTTTTTACAGTTTTTGTAAACTTTGTTCCAATTAAAAAAATATAAAGTCAAACCAGATATTGAAACCTTTTTTTTATTATACATCAAATAGAATTCATTACAACATAACTTTAAATCTTGTTCATCCTACACATTGTCTACCTTCTACATTAGTACGGTCCAATAAATAACAATGTCAATTATTAACTTCTAACAAATAAATCTAAGTCTTGAAGCAGTCCTTCCCTGAGGAAATTGTCTTCATCTAGTATCCAATCAAACACATATTTTTTGCTTAACATGTTATAGTTCTTCCTGCACAAAGAAATATTGTTTGCGTCATATTAGGTCAGATTGGTGGTGACAACAAAAAACCATAGAATAAAAAATTTGAACCACTTAGGCAAATCTCCCGCTGCCTAAATACCAAATAGGCACGACTTAAGTTGTCCACCAAAAATTTGTGCAAAACATTGGCCAAATGTGTACACAGTGAAATGACAAAATCAATCCCAAACCAGCCCCAAAATATGAAACCACCAATGAAATAAATCTAACCATATTTAAGAAATGAAAAATATTTATCACAAACAAAATGTGGCTATATGTATTTTACTTGTAAATGCTGAAATGGACTTCAATCATGGAAGGAAGCGCCAACACTATGAAATGAACAAACAAACACACTCACAATCAACCAAGACAATGACGCCCACAATAACAAACGAAGCCAACAAACAAAGAACCAAACATTAGAGCGACACCACAAGAACCCAAATCCAACACAAATGGTAAAGAAGGAAAAGGAAACCACATTCAAACAAGGGAAACTATAAGCCACACTCAAAGAATATGCCAATGCTTTGAATTCCCAAAGGAAGACGGTACCCTAAAATGAAACATTTGAAATTTTCGTTCTGCCACCATGGATAACATCACTCAGTCAACACTTAAAAAAATAAAAAAAAATGTTTTTTAAAATGCCACGGTGGTCTAAAAAGTGAGTAAAAAGTTGGTGTCGAAATACGATCTTTGTTTATTTTACCCCTCATTAACCTTTTATTAAAAAATTGTAAATCAAATTCATTCTCCCTTCGTTTCTTTCAAGCGCTGCACAAACCCTGTACCTCATATCCTCCTCAACATTATTTCTTTCTTCTAGTGTTTCCAAAACCTCCCTCCATCATCAACTTCACTTTTAATAGATGTACATTGATTCAAAGAGAAGTTATTCTAAAGAGCAGCTAGGTTTAATTCCTTAACCATATACTCATTACCCCTTTGTCTCTCAACCTCCTCACATTGGGTAGGAATAGCTCGGGCAACAAGTTCATGGAGTGTTGCAAATAGGAGTGAGGGAAGCATAGAGATCGCGTGAAGGGAGGTGGTATAAGTGTGGCTTTACGATGAGCAATTGTGTCGGCGTTGAGCCAACATATATTTATTCACTTTACCCATTTCTTTGATATTGTCTTCATGGGTTAATCTCTAATTGCACTAGCGTTCCCTAAGCTAAAAAGGTTAAATGAAAAAGAAGAAAATTGTAGAGAAAGGAGAGGATAGAGAAGAAGAAAATTTTGTGGACGTAGTAAGGGATTGAAGGGTGAAAACAACATTTTGGTTGCAAAAAATATTGATCAAAATTTAACAAGTTAACTAAGCTTAATGCAATATAACTAACTCATGTCGAATCTCACAAGACAAATTGTAGGAATGTACTCATTACTAAACATCATTATCTCTAAAAAATAGTAAAGAAAATGGGGTTTGTTTGACAATGAATTAGGGATTATACAACAAAATAGTGATAAAATAAATTAAAACAAAATAATGAAAATTTTAACAACTAGAACTTTTTTTAAATTTTTTATATAATTATAAAACAAAAGTGTAATAAATAAATTGAAACAAGATAAGGAATATTTAATAAACTAGAATTTAGTAAAATAAAGAAAACTCGAGTGCTTCAAACAATATAAAATGAAAAGGCATCAAAATAATGAAAATGATTACGAGAAATTGAAAGAAATCATAAAAGTTAATGAAAATACTAAATTCTAAAATTTTTAATTAAATTGGATCAACACTCAATTTCGTGCGGATAACAATGATAAAAATAATAATAGAAACAAGTTAATTAAAAGTTCAATTGAGAAAAATAAATAAATAATTAATAAAATAAAAAGGTAAAAAATATGTTTTGGTTTGAGAAAGAATAAATATCTATGTTTATTTTATTTATTTATTATTATTATTATTATCATTTTTTTTTAATTTAATTTAATTTTGTTTTTTCATTTTATTTATTTATTTATGCTTTTTATTTATTTATTTATTTATTTTTGTTTTCTTTTTTTATTATAGTTCCATTTTGTTTTACGTCTCTCATTCTAGTTTAATAAAAAAAAGAAAAACAAAACAAAACAAAAGGAAAAAACAACAAAAAAAGAGAAGAAAAAAGAAAAGAAGAAGTAGGAAAGCTAGAGGTTACGTAAGATCTTTGTTATCAGCAGACCTATGCCTCTTTAGAACAAACCTATGCCTTTTTAGAACAGACCTATCCCTTTTTAAATTGACCTATATCTTTTTAGACCACACCTATATCTTTTTACTATTGGCTAGTTGAAAGATGTTCAGAGGTGCATCAGTTATGCCGTCATTGTTTTTGTATTGAGAATTACGTGTGGTAGCTAGTTGGCCATGGTCATGATGGTTGAAGGAGCAAGAAGCAACATTTGCTCTCAGCCTTATCCCACATATCGAGATTGGAACGGGTAGAGAAAAAGTGAACAGAACAAAAAGAGACAATTACATAAGAAAAGGGGAAGATTGATGAAAAAAACGGGGGATTTTTTCATTACGGAGGAGAAGAGAAGGCACCAGAAATCAGATAGGGAGAATGAGTCAAAACTGAAAACGGAAGCAAAGTTGTTAATGCAATGAGTTTTATCTTCAAGGTAAGTGTTCTTAACTTCTTCTTAGCTTTTGTTACTATGACTTGATACTAATGTTTACGAATGTATGAATTCGAGATGATTTGAGTTGAGCATAGTTAAGTCTATTGTTTATTTTGTTTATTCTCGTCTGTGTACCTACGTAAAAACAAGAAAGAACAGAGCACAAGTTTTTTCTTATTTCTCCATTATCGAATAACAACTACCATACAACACCCGCATAAAAAAAATCATCCCATACCCTTTTACATTATCAATCCTTGTTTAGGAACCCATTACCAGCCACTACCAACATCAAACAACCCTCCATTCACGCTCTCTTCCACCATCAGTTCACTCCCTCTGAAATGACAATCCATTTTTTCTTTATCTCGCACCCTTATTTTAATTTTATGCTCCAAGCACCCCTTGATGTTTACTAAGCTCGCACCCCTGCCACACTTGTTGCATGTTTTACTTTGTGCACCCCTGTTTTAATTTTATGCTGTGAGTACCCTTGATTTTTACTAACCTCGCACCCCTACTACACTTGTTTCATGTTTTACTTTGCGAACCCCCTTTTTCTTTATCTCACACCTCTGTTTTAATTTTATGTTGCGAGTACCCCCTGATGTTTACTAACCTTGCACCCTTGCTACACTTGTTTCATGTTTTACTTCGTGCACCACCATAATTGTTAATCTCGCACTCCGTGTTTTTTGTTGGTCATGTTTTGGGTCTGACTATGTTTGCTGGCTGCACCTCAATTTTCATAGTTTACACCCTTCTTGTATGTTTACTTTATTTTCATATTTTTACTCATTGCACCCCATTGTGTTTTATGCCTACACCCTTTTTGCATTTTTTTTTTATTTTTATTTTTATTTTTTTAACTTCATTTTATTTTTGTCCCATCTTTTGTACACATGTTTTTTTTAAAAAACTATATTTGAAAATTATAAAAATTATAAAAAATAGAAAAAAAAATCTAAAAGTAAAAAAATGTTCTCTTTCATTTTATTGTGTTTGTCCGGTCGCCCCACCGTATGACACTCATTTTCAAAAATACCAAAAATAATCTCTCTTTTTTTTTTCTTTTAGTGTTTGTCCGACCGCTCGCGTCATGTGACATGTAACGTCCCATTTAATTATTACGTGAAATTAAAGGAAGCATCACACAAAATAGTACTATAGTGTAGTCCTGGGGTCCTTAACACAACCCCTACAACCTGGGCACCCCACGATGCCAACGGGAAACCAGATACAAGTCTAACAAAAGAGAATAGAGTAGGAAGGCGTAAGACAATACATGGGCCATAGCCCTAACGAAAACCATGAAGAAAATAAAAATCCAGCCCCGATGGCTAAGCAGCGGAATCGCCATTTCCTTGCTGACCATGAGAACCTCGCCCATCTACTCTCATCAATCAAATTGATGATCATCGCAAGAAAGAAGAACCACATACAAGACAACCACACAACAACAGGGTAAGCTAGAGCCAACAACATTTTTATCATACAGTCAAATATATATTTTCACCATTCAATATCCATACAACACCCAAGCATGTTATGACTTTCCAATCAATACACTATGACTCGACTCGACTCATCCGGATACGTATAACTTGGTCGGATTCAGCGGATGCTTGCACTTGTGGTGGATACCTCTGCTCACCCCCGAGCTGCTCACCCCCAAGCTATGTGTTACAAGTGTTATAATGAATCAATTTTCCCTCACCACAAGGTTAGACCTTAATGAATTTCAAGCCTCCTGCTACTCTCACCACAGGAGTCAGTCCGCTCTAGGTGAGACTAATTGACCCCTTAGAGCGTCAGGATGCAACCTTACCTTGAATCCTTACCTAGTTATACAGATGGGACACCACCATGGACACCCACTAACAGGGGCCATGGAATTACGTCCCGACCACTGAAGCGCGACCCTGAAAGTCTCACCTAGAGACTCCAAGGAATTAAGCACTGACACAGACCAAACATAATCACGCGACCAAATAATGTTTACCATGCATGCATACGTTAATCGTACCAACCTTTAAAGCCAACGCCTTTCATGTTCCAGGCCCAACTCATTTCAACTCATCATAAACCATCCATGCACCAAGGATTTCCAAATCATCTCGTTATCATGCCTCTTTAATACCAACCATTTCATTACAATCTCATGTTAAACTCATATCAACCCATTATTCACAATTCATGACTTGCATCACTCAATCATACTCATTCATCTCAAACTTTTAACACAGTACTTAAAACCAAGCAAGCATTATCCATACAAAGCTAAGAAAAACAATCACGCATTGCACTGCCTCGCCCACCACCTCGCTCAGGTTGGAGGGTCTCGCTCAGGCGAGACGTTCTCGCCCAGGCGAGCCCCCCCTTCGCCTAGGCGAGGGCTCAAAAAAGGGAGCAGAAGCACACGCAGGATCTCGCTTAGGCGAGACCCCTCTCACCTGGGCGAGATGCTCGCTCGCTCAAAATCACAGTGGGTCGCCTGGGCGAGCCCCTGTTAACCTAGGCAAGCCCCTGTTAACCTCGCCTAGGCGAGACATGCCCGCTTAGGCGAGTTTAACAATCCTCGCCACTGTTTTCTCCTGCAGCGGACAACATAGCATACCAAACAATGACCCAATCATTTTATACATCCATAACAGTGCTCAAAATGCAATCAAGCGCAAGACCAACACCAACAACCACAAACATCTCATACAATTTGGAGGGTTTTAGCTTCCCTTACCTGGAAAGGGAATAAGAGGACTTTGGCAGGCAAGCGTGAGAACCCAACAGCTCAAGGAACGAACGGAGGAGCTGAAAGGATAGAGAAACAGAAGCACAAGATGGGTTACTTGGAAACCCTAACTAGAAAAATGGAAAGGAACAATGGAGACGAGTGTGGGCTAGCAACAGTACTTACATGGAGTAAGAAACAGCTTCGAGCTAGCTTGAAGATGGCCGGAACCTAACCCTAGCAGACCTTTCTGTGAAAGGGGAAAGAGATGACGGCTGAATCTGTGAGAATGAGAGAGTGGGAGCGTTAGGGCAACTACGGATCAGCTTTATCCTTTGGGCCAGCTCTTTGGCCCATCAGATTTTGGGCAGCCCTTTTTTATTAAAGGTTATACAAGAATAGGGCCTTACATGACACCCTTATTTTCAAATAGTTCAAAAACACAAAGAAAAACATAAATTTTTTCAAAATACAAAAACATCAACATTTTCAAGCAAAAATTCTTTTTAGGAACTATGTGATCCTTGATTCTCCCCTGTGAGATACGTAGGATCAAGGTCAGTCCTTGTCAGGTTCACCTCCAAAAAATTAAATCATCTCCGCTAGGCCCTTCATACAAAAACCCAAAAAACTGGGTTGTACAGGACTCCTCGCCTGGCGGCCAGGGACATGCCACCAGGCGGTTCCTCTTTAGGAACCCAAAAATCACACAATACAGATGAGTCGCTTGGCGACAGTTCTTTACCCGCTAGGCGGTTTCTGGAAAATTTCCAGAAACGTGAATTTTCATACAGTTTGGATAGATTATTAACACCCAATCATTATATATTTAATGCAATCCAACAATACAAAATTAAAGGTACGGTTCTAGCTCCCCTAACCTGGATTCCTTGCTCCAAAAGTGTGCAAAGTTTTGAGTCCTTGATCCTAATAGGCCTTAGATCTTGATTCCTCCTTCAAGACACCTTCTCACTTTCACTTTTCTCTCCTTGCACGCACTCAAACACCCTTTCTACAACACTCACGTTTTGGTAGCTTCCGGAACCCTTTCTCCCCTCTCACAATGCCCTTAATTGGTTAATTACCAAGCCTTAATGGTGGTTTAATGACCCGAAACGAAAATTATCATTACATTGGGTTTAATTGTCATTCAATGGCACTTCTATGATGGTTTTTCAGCGCCCTTAGCTACTAGGGCTTCCTTGCCCTTTCACCTTCATGCCAAAGGAAATTTTGGCAAAAAGAAAGTTTAATTTGGTTCCACCAAGGTTCGAACCCATAACCATTCCAATGTTCAATTCAATGAGCCACCATTCAACCAATTCATGTTTCGTGATAATTCTTACAGTTCTATAATTATATTACCACTCAACATGATCAAGCATAATTATTAAAAATAATTATAAATTAAATAGCACATAAATGGCATACATAGGACTCAAACCTAAATCCTATCACACAATTAAGTACTCTCAACCACTTGAGCTAATACTTTTCCACATTATACATGTTAGAATTAAATGCCATAAAGGCTCCCACTAACCACATTTATTAATTAATTATTTAATTAATTAATTAAATTTCACGGGTCTTACATCTTTCAAATAACTTTCCAAGTGATGGACATCCTTCCAGCATACAGCTACTTGTTGGGTCGTCCTTGGATTCACTCAGCGGGCGTGGTACCTTCAAACTTGCACCAAAAGTTAAAATATGACGTAGGTGATAAATTAGTGATTGTTTCGGGGGAGGAAGATATTTTGGTGAGTGGGCCTTCATCTTCTCGCTATATTGAAGCAGTAGAGGAAGCCTTCGAGACAACCTTCCAATATTTGGAAATTGTGGGTAATGCCTATGTTGAGCCCTTTCCAATGAACCCACACTTGTTGCGTACTTCCCTTATGACGGCCAAGGTCATGTTGAAAGAGGGATATAAGTACGGAAAAGGGCTAGGCAAGTACGAGCAATGATTGACATATCCTTTAGAGGTCACCGAGAAAAAGAATAAATACGACCTTGGATACAAGCCTACTAGAGATGATAAGAGAAGGTTGGTGGAAGAAAGGAGAGAGCACAATGTGGCTCGAATCCAAAGAAAAGAACTGGAGTTAGGAAAGATTCGTGTTTGCGACATCAAAGATAGCTTCCGCTGCGCCGGATGGATCAACACTAGCTAAATAGCAGTTGTCAAAGATGAAAATGAACCTGATAGCTTGGGTTTTATGCAGCCTTGCACTCCAAATGCACTACTCAATAATTGGGAGACTTTGGATCTACTTGTGATGTTTAATTTGGTTAAAGTGTATTATTTTTAATTAATCCTACTGCTTTACCCAGAGATTTAGGATTCATGACTTAACGGGCTGACACCCTTTCCTTTATGCTCAACGTGATAATCAATTTGTATTTGCTACCTTCATTATCTTTATTTGTATTTTTCACTGTGTTTTGTTTATTTATCCTTTTTATAAATTCAAATAATGTAGATATGACAATGAATATTTTGAAAATAATAATGTCGATATCCCTAATTTTGAGCACCTTGTCGATAATATGGAAGATGATTATGAAGGTGATTCAGAACCCTCCCTTGAACTAGTGAGATTAGTGGAACAAGAATATAAGGAAATAAAACCCCATCAAGAAGATGTCGAAACAATTAACCTAGGCGAGGGGGATGAGAAGAAAGAAGTGAAAATTGGCACTAGTATGAAGAAAGAAATGAAAGAATAATTGTGTGTGTTGCTAAAGGAGTTTAAGGATATGTTTGCTTGGTCGCACAATGACATGCCTGGTTTAGATACTGATATAGTGCAACATAAGCTTCTACTCAAGCCGGAATGTCCTCCAATCAGATAAAAGCTAAGAAGAATGAAACCAGAAATGTCATTAAAAATTAAAGAAGAAGTGCAAAAACAATTTGACATTGGATTTTTAGCTGTGGCAAAATACCCTCAATGGGTGGCAAATATTGTACCAGTGCCTAAGAAGGATGGTAAAGTTCAAATGTGCGTTGACTATTGAGATTTGAACTGGGCGAGTCCAAAAGACAACTTCCCGTTACCGCACATCGACACATTAGTGGATAATACAACTAGGTTCTCACTATTTCATTTATAGATGGTTTCTCGGGATATAATCAGATCAAGATGGCACATGAATATATGGAAAAGACCACATTTATCACATTATGGGGAACATTTTGCTATAAGGTGATGTCATTCAGAATTAAAAATGCTGGAGCAACCTATTAAAGGGCCATGGTGACGCTTTTTCATGATATGATGCACAAAGAAATTGAGGTTTATTTAGATGACATGATCATCAAGTCTGAGTCAGAAGTAGAACACATCCTCAACTTGAGGAAATTGTTTGAGAGATTGAGGAAGTTTAAACTTAAACTAAACCCGGCTAAATGCACATTCGGTGTGAAATCTGTAAAGTTGTTGGGTTTTGTTGTCAGTCAAAAGGGGATAAAAGTCGATCCCGACAAGATGCGTGCGATAATCGAAATGCTTGTTCCCAGTACGGAAAAGGAGGTGTGGGGTTTCTTGGGCAGACTGAACTGCATTACTAGGTTTATCTCCTAGTTAACTGCCACCTATGAACCAATATTCAGGCTATTGCGCGTAAAAATCAGGTTGTTGAGTGGAATGAAGATTGTCAAGCTGCTTTTGACAAAATTAAATAATATCTACAAGATCCTCCAATGTTACACCCACTTAAAACGGGGAAGCCACTCATTCTATATGTGACTGTACTTGATGAGTCAATGGGTTGTGTGTTGGGTCAACATGACGAAACTGGAAAAAGAGAGCTTGCCATATACTACCTGAGCAAGAAGTTCACAGAATTTGAACAACGATATTCGTTTTTAGAGCGAACTTGTTACGCATTGGCATGGGCTGCCCATCGTCTAAGACAACACATGCTGAGTCATTCTACCTAGTTGATATCCAAGACTGACCATATAAAGTATATTTTTGAAAAACCTTCTCTCACTGTAAGGATAGCCCGATGGCAGATGCCATTGTCAGAATACAACATTGTGTATGTCACTCAGAAATTCATCAAGGGTAGTGCTTTAGCTGAATATCTGGCCTAACAAGCTGTTAACGATTACCAGTCGATGTAACCCGAATTTCCCAATGAGGACATCATGGCCTTGTTTGAAGGTGATTAAGAAGATCAGAACAGAAATACATGGATATTATTATTCGACAAAGCTTCTAACGTCATGGGACATGGTATAGGGGCAATACTAATATCTCCAAAAAACCAATACATTCCGATGACAACAAGGTTGTGTTTTAATTGCACGAACAAGATCGTTGAATATGAAGCATGCGTTATGGGCATCCAAGTCGCAATTGAATCAAAGGAAAAAATTTTGAATATGTATGGAGATTCAATGTTGGTTATCCATCAACTAAGGGGAGAATGGGAGACCATGGATCAGAAGTTGATTCCCTATAGAGCTTATATCATGGAATTGGTGGAGTATTTTGATTTCATTGAATTCCATCACATTCCTCGAGAGGATAATCAATTAGAAGATGCCTTAGCTACCTTATCATCGATGTTCGAGATTAATATGGATGGGGTATTGCCGATGATGCAAATGAAGAGCCAACATATTTTCATTTCATCGAAGAAGAGTTAGATGGTAAGCCATGGTATTTTGATATTAAACATTATCTAAAAACCAGAGAATACCCTGAAGAAGCATCTGAGAATGATAAAAGGACACTAAGAAGGTTGGTTGCAAATTTTATCATAAGCGGGGATGTGTTGTACAAGAGAAATCATCATATGGTTCTCCTTCAATGCGTGGATGCGAAAGAGACCGAGTCAATCTTGAAGGAAGTTCATGGAGGTACTTTCGACACACACATGAATGGACACTCGATGGCTAGAAAGATCTTGAGAGCTAGTTACTTTTGGTTGACTATGGAGAATGCTTGTTGCACACACGTGAGAAAGTGCGAGAAATGTTAGAAGTATGTAGATAATATCAATATAGCGCCCACTACTTTAAACGTAATGTCTGCCCCTTGGCCATTTTCAATGTGGGGGATGGATGTCATCGGAGCTATAGAGCCAAAAGCCTCAAACGGACATCGCTTCATACTAGTTGCAATTGATTATTTCACTAAATGGGTGGAAGTTGCTTCCTACGCCAATGTGACTAGGAAAGTTGTGACTAAATTCATAAAAAGAGAGTTGATTTGTAGGTACGAATTGCCTAGCAAGATAATCACTGATAATGCCACCAATCTGAACAATCAAATGATGGCTGAATTGTGTGAAGGATTTAAAATTCAACATCATAATTCTTCTATTTATCGACCAAAGATGAATGGGGCAGTTAAGGTTGTTAATAAGAATATCAAGAAAATTGTACAGAAAATGGTGGTCACGTATAAAGACTGGCACGAGATGCTTCCCTTCGCTTTGCATGGGTATCGCACCTCGGTACATACATCGACCGGGGCAACACCTTTTTCTCTGGTGTATGGAATGGAGGCAACACTACCTTTTGAAGAAGAAATCCCATCCCTACGAGTGTTAATGGAGACCTAATTGGAAGAGGCAAAATGGGTTCAGGCCCAGTTTGACCAGCTTAATCTCATTGAGGAAAAAAATGCTAGCAGCGGTGTGTCATGGACAATTATACCAAAGAAGGATGAAAAAAGTGTTCGACAAAAGGGTGCTCCTTAGAGAGTTCCATGAAGGCAAGCTAGTCTTGAAAAAGATCTTACCTATACAAAAGGATCATAGGGGCAAGTGGACTCCAAATTATGAAGGCTCGTATGTGGTGAAGAAAACATTTTCTGGTGGGGCGCGAATTCTCACAAGGATGGATGGAGAGGAGTTACCGTTACCAGTCAATTCTGATGTGGTCAAAAAATTTTATGCATGATGATTCCTTGTAGGAGGTGCTACTAGGAGATATTGACATTGTCTCCAAATTTTGTTGTATTCCACTTTGTTTTCATTGAATAAACACCATTTGGTTTTCTCCATAAATTTGAAACAGTGGATGTCACACTGAGATCGTAAAGAGAATAATAAAGAGATAGAAAAAGGAGTAAAAGCATATGCATACCAACGAGGCATCATGGGTGCATTCACTAAGAGCAGACTCGCTTTTGGAGGGTGTCGTGGAAGTAAAAATTAATAAATAATAAGGAAAAAAAACAAAAGCTTCATATGAATTTTATCCATGCGTCCATGCATTCATGCATCCTCACCACATTACATCATTTGTCTATAAATTGAATCTCACCAATGCTAAGCATTCAAGCAGTGTTTACTAACACATCAAAATCGAACTTCGGGTTCTCCTTTCGAACAACGACCCTCTCCTTGGGAATTGTCAAATCTAGTTTGTTGCATCGAGATCCTCTCCATAGGAATGGTTATCGATTCCTAGACCCTCTCCTTAGGATTGGTCGAATCATTTGTCAAATTGAAACTTTCTCCTCATGAATGGTCAAATCCATTATTTCAAAGAGAAGAAGTTTGTAGTATCGAGACCTTCTACTTAGTAATGGTCACTGAATCCTTTCAGATATAGACCATCTCCAATGGAATGGTCATTGATATCCTTATTTTTACATCAAGGCCCTCTACAAGGCAATGGTCATTGGTTTCTTTGTCACATCAAGACCCTCTCCAATGGAATGGTCATTGATTTCTTTCTTTACATCAAGGCCCTCTACAAGGCAATGATCATTGATTTCTTTGTCACATCAAGACCCTCTCCAATGGAACGGTCATTGATTTCTTTCTTTACATCAATGCCTTCTGCAAGACAATGATCATTGATTTTTGTGTCACATGAAGACCTTCTCCTTTAGAATGGCCATTGATTTCCTTATGCAAATTCACCTTGTTACGTATAAGCCCTTTCCGTGAGATTGGCCAAATCTTTTTTTTCTTTGAACTGGGACCCTCTCCTTAGGAATGGTCGAGTCTATTTTCTTCTTTGGATCACGACCCTCTTCTTTGAATTGGTCACTGTATATGCTTGATTTGTTTTTTTTTCTCTTTTTCTTTGAATCCCAAACTAAATTAGTGTTTTTATCTTTACTCATCTTTTACTTTGATAACCTATGAAAGTTAAAATTTCATACTATCAAGTAAAATCTAAGTAAAGAGAGGCAATTGTCAACACTCAATTTCGTCCGGGTAATAATGATAAAAATAATAACAGAAACAAGTTAATTAAAAGTTGAATTGAGAAAAATAAATAAATAATTAATAAAATAAAAAGGTAAAAAATATGTTTTAGTTTGAGAAAGAATAAATATCTATGATTATTTTATTTTATTTATTATTATTATTATTATCATTTTTTTTATTTTTTTTAATTTAATTTATTTTTTTTTGTTTTATTTTATTTATTTATGCTTTTATTTATTTTATTTTATTTTTGTTATTATATTATTTTTCTTTCTTTTTATTATAGTTCCATTTTGTTTTATGTCTCTCATTCTAGTTTAATAAAATAAAAAGAAGAAAAAAAAAACAAAACAAAAGGAAAGGAAAAAACAACAAAAAAGGAGAAGGAAAAAGTTAAAATAGAGAAGTAGAAAAGCTAGAGGTTATGCCTTTTTAGAACAGATTTATGCCTTTTGAGAGCAGACCTATATCTTTTTAGAGCAAACATATATCTTTTTAGCATTGGCTAGTTGAAAAATGTTCAGAGGTGCATAAGCTATGCCGTCATTGTTTTTGTATTGGGAATTTCGTGTAGTAGCTAGCTGGCCTTGGTCATGATGGTTGAAGGAGCAAGAAGCAACATTTGCTCTCAACCTTATCTCACATCTCAAGATTGGAAGGGGCAGAGAAAAAGTGAACAAAAAAAATGAGAGAATTACATAATAAAAAGGGGAAGATTCATGAAAAAAGGGGATGTTTTCATTACGACGGAGAAGAGAAGGCACCAGAGTCAAAACTGAAAACGAAAGCAAAGTTGTTAATGCATTGAGTTTTATCTTCAAGGTAAGTGTTCTTAACTTCTTCTTAGCTTATGTTACTATGACTTGATACTGATGTTTATGAATGTATGAATTGGAGATGAATTGAGTTGAGCATAGTTAAGTCTGTTGTTTATTCCCGTCCACGCACCTGCGTAAAAATGAGAAAGAACAAAACACGAGTTTTTTCTTATTTCTCCATTATCGAATAACATCTACCATACAACACCCGCATAAAAAAAATCATCCCATCCCTTTTTCCATTATCAATCTTTGTATAGGCACCCATTACCAGCCACTACCAACATCAAACAACCCTCCATTCACGCTCTCTTCCACCATCATTTCACTGTCTCTGAAATGACAATCCCATTATATCATCTCCATTAGCACCATGGCCATTTCCATTCCTTCCATTCCTCCAATCACTTACCTTTTCTTGCGCCGATAGAGGCCACCACCTTCACACACTGAGAAACTCATTCCAACAAAATTCGAGAGAAGAATGGCAAAAATAATTGCCACTGCGATGCCGCCGGCAAGTCGAAGCTTTGAACGGTGAAGTGTGGTCGCATGACAGTTGCGGACCCAGTCGCAGTGGCTGGCACAATAGGGGCGAGTCGCAAGGTCTATGGTGCCTTTCTCTCTAGCGGAAGTAGAGAGTCAGAGATCGGAAATGAATGGATGAGCAGTGTGGCCCGGCGACGGTGGCTCTGGCCGAGAGGAGGTGTATGACGGCTAGAATTGACGCTTGAGTGGGTGCCGTCATGGGAGTCGTGGTTATGGCACGGTCTCGAAATCCCTAGAGAAACGAAGGAGGAGACACTGTCAACGCTGGTGTAGGAGCGATTCCCGCGGAGTGGAGCGAAGGGCGATGGCGTTGCCAGTGAGGCCTCCAACAGTGGCCAATGTCGTTGGTGGTGGCTCTGATTGGTGCGTGGTCGGGACTGGAGCTGTGTTCGTTGATCAGAAAGATAGGTGAAAGGGAGAAGATGAATGGAGAGCTCTTAGGGTTTTGGTCTTCAAAAAATAAGGAGTTTGGTCTGGGACAGGTCTTTACTTCGCGCACCCCCTTTTTTCTTTACCTCGCACCCTTATTTTAATTTTATGCTGCAAGCACCCCTTGATGTTTACTAACCTCGCACCCCTGCCACACTTGTTTCATGTTTTACTTCGCACACCCCTTTTTCTTTATCTCGCACCCCTGTTTTAATTTTATGTTACAAGCACCCCCTGATGTTTACTAACCTCGCACCCCTGCCACACTTGTTTCATGTTTTACTTTGCGCACCCCTTTTTCTTTATCTCGCACTCCTGTTTTAATTTTATGTTGCGAGTACCCCCTTATGTTTACTAACCTCGCACCTCTGCCACACTTGTTTCATGTTTTACTTCGTGTACCATCATAATTATTAATCTCGCACCCCGTGTTTTTTGTTGGTCTTATTTTGGGTCTGATTGTGTTTGCTGCCTGCACCCCATTTTTCACAATTTACACCCTTCTTGTATTTTTACTCTATTTTCTTATTTTTACTCATTAAAACCCACTGTGTTTTATGCCTACACCCTTCATGCATTTTTTTTTATTTTTTTTACGTTCATTTTATCTTTGTCCCATCTTTTGTACACATGTTTCTTTTTTAAAAAAACTATATTTGGAAATTATAAAAAATTACAAAAAATAGAAAAAAAAATCTAAAAATAAAAAATGTTCTCTTTCACTTTATTGTGTTTGTCTGGTCGCCCTCACCGTGTCACACTTATTTTCAAAAATACCAAAAATAATTTTTTTTCTTTTTTTCTCTTTTAGTATTTGTCCGATCGCTCGCGTTGTGTGACACCCTTATTTTCAAATAGTTCAAAAACACAAAGAAAAACATAAAATTTTCAAAATACAAAAACATCAACATTTTGAAGTAAAAAGTCTTTTTAAGAACTACGTGATTCTTGATTCTCCCCTGTGAGATACGTAGGATCAAGGCCAGTCCTTGTCAGGTTCACCTCCAAAAAATTAAATCATTTACCAAATAGTTTTTTTTAAATATCTTTTAAAGAACTATGTAACCTTAATTTATCATTTTAGATGAGAATACATAGTACCAAGGTCAATCCTTGTCGGGCCCAAAAATAAAAAAAAAATATATTTGTTTCTTTTTAGAATTATTTGGCTCATTATTTTTGGGGAAAATTAATGTTTTGAAAACCACATCGACTTTGCATATTTAATTAAGTATACTACCCTTAGGCGGGCGCTATAGGGTGCTAACACCTCCTCTACGTGTAACTGATTCTCAGACCCAAAAATTTGATTTTCCGCAGACTTGCTTTACTTTTATGGTTTTCCATTGTTTTCCAGAAATAACTATGGTGACGACTCCAAATATCTTTTCAAACACGTTTTCTTTTTGGTTCATCGTCCTGTCGCGATTTCGATTGCGACAAATTGAAATCAAGAACAATAAATAGATGAAGATGCCTAAAAGTATTTGAAGGAATGCATAAAAAATGACGAAATAAGTACAAACTTAAATTAAGTTAAAAATTTATTAAAACCCAATGATGAGAAAAAATGAATGCGTGAAACTAAAGTTGAAAATGTTAACCAAAAAGTGAGTGTAATATTAAATAAAATAAAAAGAAAACAAATAAATTAGATGGTAATTCTAGAACAATTGCAATGTATTAAAGATGATGGTGAATGACGTGAGTATAAAAGTGATGTATGCTTAAATATGTAAAATAAAATTATGGATGCAATTGTGAAAAATAAAATAAAATGAAGTACTAAGTTTAAATAAAATGGCTAAATAGGTAGCTAAAAGAAATTAGACTCATGGATGAGTAAAGCAACTTGGATAATATAAAACTAGAAGATTAAATAGAAAATAAAAATACATTAACAAGAAAACTATCTGAGAAGTTGTAGAGTCTTCTTCCTATTTGACTCAAACTAACAATACAATTCAAAATTATAAGAAAATAATGGAGAAAGAAGGGAGACTTTTTGTCCTAATTCGGTGTACTATGCTTTGTTCCCAAATCTCCAAGATTAACCAAGATCATTGTTACAAAAACAAATCTTGGAATTAATTACAATGAAATAAAACTAATTGGACCAATTAAGCTTTTTGCTAATTTGAATGATCCACAAAATATATTGCATTTAATTCTTGAAATCAAAACTTGGAATTAATGAAATAAAATTGAATGGAGCAATTCAAACTTTTCCAAATTTGAATGGTCCACAGAATATATTGCATTTAATTCTTGAAATTTTGATGGCCTTTAATTTAGCAAAATTGACTTCTAGGAATTAATTTGATTGATTCACAATCTTCATAAGTTGTGTCCTTGAGTTGCTAGCCCTCCTCATCTCTAATGGACTGCACAAGATTGGACCTTGATTTCCATCAATTTGGCCCACGTTAAATAATCTTGGATTACCATTCTCCTAAAAATATATGCAATGTGGATGGATGCAAGTATAGAAAGGATTTAAAGAATAATTCTAATGTATTATTTCAAAGAATAGGGTACCATATATATATATATATATATATATATATATATACACACACACACACAAGAGTGCTATAATTCCTCATCTATTAAAAGGAATGAGTGCACATATTTGCTCACAGAGATAATAATGCCTAAAATTATAGCTAATACAATATTTGATTACATAATATTTGCTAATAGAATATTTGACATATCTTAACACCCCTACTCAAGTTGGTGCATGGATATCACACATTCCCAACTTGAATAGAGACTCATTAAACACTCTGCTTGACACTCCTTTAGTGAGAACATCAACCAACTACAATTCTGATCTTACAAAAGGAAGGGAAATTATTCCAGCTTCAAGTTTCTCTTTGATGAAATGTCTATCAATCTCCACATGCTTTGTTCTATCATGTTGCACCAGATTGTGAGCAATTGCTATAGTCGACGTATTATCACAATACAAACTCATAGTTTCATTTTGTTTAAAGCCCAAATCTGATAGCACATTTTTAATTCACAAAAGTTCACATACACCTAGTGCCATGCCTCTGAATTTTGCTTCAGCACTAGATCTGCTACTACAAGTTGTTTTTTACTCTTCCAAGTTACAAGATTCCCTCCTACAAAAGTAAAGTATCCAGAGGTAGATCTTCTATCATCTTTTGAACCTGCCCAATCTGCATAAGTGTACCCTTCTACTTTTAAGTTTCCATGATTTGAGAATAAAATCCCTTTTCCAGGAGTGGACTTTAAATATCTCAAAATCCTCTCAACAACATCCATATGAAGCTTTCATGGGTCATGCATAAATTGACTAACAACATTCACTACATAGGTAATATCTAGATATGTATGAGACAAAAAAATTAATTTTCCTACCAGCCTTTGGTATCTCTCTTTGTCTATGTTTGCTGAATTTGAGCATTGAAAGAGTTTATGATTTTGTTCAATTGGTGTATCAACTGGTTTACTCCCAAGCAATCCAGTTTCTGATAGTAAATCAATATTATATTTTCTTTGGCAAAGAAAAATACCATGTCTTTAGCTAGCTACTTCAATACCCAAAAAATATTTGAGGTTTCCAAGTTGTTTCATCTCAAATTGAGATGCAAGGTATTGTTGTAAACTGGAAATCTCATCATGGTCATTTCCTGTAACAATCATGTCATCTACATATATAATCAAAGTTGTAATTCTTCATTTTCCTCTCTTCAAAAATAAGGTGTGATCATTCCAAACCATGCTCTTGGGGACTGTTTTAATCCATATAGAGCTTTCTTTAATTTGCAAACCTTCATTCCAATTGAATCTGTCATGCTTGGTGGAGAATCCATATAAATTTCTTCTGAAATTTCTCCATGTAGGAAAGTATTTTTCACATCAAATTGTAGAAGAGGCCAATCTTCGTTTGCTGCTAAAGACATATGTATTGTCACAATATTGAGCTTGGCTACCAGTGTGAACGTTTCTTGGTAATCTACACCATAAGATTGAGTGTAACCTTTAGCCACAAGTTGTGTTTTATACCTCTCAATAGTTCCATCAGCTCTATGCTTAATTGTAAATACCCATTTGCAACCCACATTTTTCTTCTTTCTTGGTAAAGACACAAGATCCCAAGTGTTACTTTTTTTCTAAAGTTGTCATCTCATCAACCATTGCTTTGGTCCATCTAGGATCTGCCAAAGCTTCATGTATATTACTAGGAATAGAAATTAAAGATAATTAAGATACAAATGATGCATATGACTAGGATAACCTGTGAGATGACATGTAACATCCCTAAGGAATATTACCTATTAAAATAATTAAATAAGAAAAAGAAACTAAAACGTCGTAATTTTGATTATCCCAAACGCGGGAAAATTTTAAAATTATTATCCAAGGCTCCAATATTCAACTGAAATTAAAAATATAAAGTCATTGCAAATTTCCAAATTTCAAAATCATAATGAAAACATATGAAAGCATAGTAAAATTCCTAGCTCTATTCCCAGCTAGCCCTCACTCCGTCGCTTGAGCATCCTCAGCATCACCTGTATCATCATCTGCTCCTGTGTAACGAATCACACGATCATCGCCAAAACCAAACAGAAAGGGTGAGCTGATAAAAATAAAAGTAACATATATAATCACATATTATAAATAAGACACCCATCTTAATTAACCTAATTAGTTCTTGGCCAAGACCTTAAACCCTAAGGCTTTTCAACCTTCAAATCACACAAATGGTTAGCCTTGGACTCAGGAATATGATGCTCACACGAACCTGCCCGCTTATGGTCCTGCCTCTAAGAACCTCCCCGCTCGTAGTCCTGCTCTACGGACCTGCCCACCCGTAGTCCAACACATGTGATCCACCAGCTACGTACCTCCCCGCATGCAGCATCTCTCAAGTGTGAGCACAGAACATACCCTGCCGCTAGGCACCACGTAGTGCAGGGACCTTTCCTGCTGTCCTATCACCTGGCGGTTATTAGCAGGCCGGCAGGCGCTATACTAGAGGCATACTGTTGCTGGTTTTGGCACTTAAATTGGTTGGTTCTACAATCCAGATTGCTTTAAGGTATATTGTGCATTTACTTTTCAGGATCTGATTATGATTTCTCACCAATCCCGACCTGATTTGATTTCTCTATAACCCATCTTTATCATTCGAACATTTCAAATTAGGGGTTTACCTACCCCTAGGTAGTTACCGCATGCCTCAGTTCACCGATAGCAAAACCCAATCTCACTCATTTATTGTACCTAATTAAGCTCATCAGTAACAATCCTCCACTTAATCAATGGTTCATGTATCACTGCTCTTTCCAATTCCACTTGCTCAACGCATTAGAATTCGTATTTCCAACTTATCTACCATTTCTTTCCAACTTAATTAATCTCTACTGTCATTGTTCCCTAATATCAGATTATTAGTTTACCATAATGTTCATTACCTATTAGACATCAATGCATTCCAATTGCACTCTCCAATTCAATACCCTACATATAAGCATAACCACTTCTTATTCCTCTATATTTCCTCCATTCAAGCTAACTTTTCTCCCAAACCAACTTGCCCAAAATCTCTCTCGCTTCCACTGCACCAGACTTCTCCATACAGAGCTGTCCAGCTGCCATCGCCAGGCGGCCAATAAGATTGCCACCAGGCGGCACGTTAGTACTTGGGTAAAATCCTAGGTTTCTTGCACCTGCGAACCCAATCCTTCTCTTCTACTTTTCCATCAACCACCACACATTAATCTTGCAGAAACACTATAATTTTATGCTACTAATCCACTCCATAACCTCATACCAATTTAATTAATACCTCATTGACGTCAAACTTTTGAGAATTCAGAATCCTCCATGCCCTTAATTGAACCTTTAAGTTTCATAATCACAACCCAAATTTTAACCACTCGAAAAGGCAACATACCAATATAATAAAACATCCAATTAAGCAAAGATATCCCAATGGAACCTTAATACATGATGAAATTCACGAAATCAAAGCAAAACAA
Source organism: Vigna unguiculata (assembly GCF_037176805.1). NCBI lineage: Eukaryota > Viridiplantae > Streptophyta > Magnoliopsida > Fabales > Fabaceae > Vigna > Vigna unguiculata. Next base: position 10,089,981 of record NC_140799.1, read on the forward strand.
CAGCAAACACAGCGCATCGTCGGGCAGAATACAACCCACCGCCAAGCAACTCGAGGCAGAACCCAGAAACTGGGTTAAAACTGATGTGCTGCCTGGTGGCACCCTCATGCCCGCCAGGTGGTTTCTGGGCGGAAACTCGGAATTTTGCGAAAAATAGCATAATTCATCAAGGAGTTTCGGGCATTTCGATTCATACAATCAAGGTACATTAAGCACGAGTCAAAACGATACCAAACAATTAAAAACAACTCCCCTTACCTGGATTCCTTGCTAAAACACGAATTTAATGTGCCTCTAACCCCAACAACACTCGTGTTCTTTGCTTGCACCCCCAAAACTAGTTCCCACTCCAATTCTTCTTTACAGTTCGCGCCAATTCACTGGAATTCTTCTGCCCAAGGTTTCACACGCAGTTCCAGACCTTTCTCTGTCTAATCTCTCTCTCTCTCTCTCAATCTTAATGCTCTCTTAATTACTCTTTTACTCCACAAAAACGAAAAATAAAATAAAAATGGTTTAATGGTTATTCAACACTCATAAATGGAATGTTTTCAACCCTCTAAGCTACCTCTCTTGGCTGCTAGGATTCCTAAACCCTTCCATAATCATACCAAACAAAAATTTGGAAAAAAGAGAGTAATTTTATTCTTAGCAAGGTTTGAACCCACAACCCATCAATTACCAAGTCAAGTGCATAACCAATTCAACCAATTCATATTTGTGATAATTCCTAAAATTCTAGGATTACATTATCACGTCTCATATTCAAATATATCAACAACAACAAAAAATGCACAAATCAAAATAACACACAATTGACATACATAAGACTCGAACCCAAGTCCTCTCACACAATTAAGTACTCTAAACCATTTGAGCTAATACTTTTCCACATCATAGCACTCTAAATTAAATGCCTTAAAGGCTTCTATTACCGACATTTATTAAATAATTATTTAATTAACTATTTAATTCTTCTCGGGTCTTACATGACACATATTTAATAATGGGATATTTAACTTTGGCTTGGAGGTCTTGTTCATATTTAGCTAGAGGTTGACCACGGTTAGAACAGGGTGGAAGATTATACTGGACAGTAATAGACTCAATGTTTCGTGTGTTGGTGGTCTCATGCAGACAAGGATCAATTTCATGATCGGATTCATCTAAATTAGTATTATCAAGGGTAGAATCAAGAGAAACAATTTCATGATTAGTTTCAACTACATTAGTATTATCAGAGATAGGATTAGAAGGTACCTCTGAAGAGTCAAGCCAAACTTGTGGAGAAGATTGAGCCAATTGGTTAGGATCAAAAGACACTCTATTATCCAAAGGAGAAGTTTCCATATTTAGGATTGGCTCACTTCCTGCAGAATGATCCTCACACGATAATTTATCTTTACAATATAATTTTATATCTGGGATATCAAACATACTAACATCATGATTATGCACTTCACTTTCATTGCCGCCCTGAAGTGTAGAATCAAGATAAAAAAAACTATGCTCATTAAATGTCACATCCATAGAGATATAAAATTTCTTTGATGGTGGATGGTAAGCACAATAGCCTTTTTGAGTTGATCCATACCCAACAAAAACACATTTTAAAACTCGCTCTTCAAGTTTTGTATGTTGATGTGGATGTAAGTGAACATATATAACACATCCAAAAATATGAGACAGTAAAGAGACCATGGAAGGAAGGATACAATGATCAGACAACATATCTAAAGGCCTTCGAAAGTTAAGCACACTAGAAGGTGTTCGATTAATCAAATAAATTGCAGATCTCACAACCTCACCTCATAAATGAGATGGGACATTACCATCTATCAAAAGTGATTTTGTCACCTCTAATATATGTCTATTTTTTCCCTCAGCCACCCCATTTTGTTGTGGTGAATAAGGACATGTAATTTGATGTAAGATGCCTTTGGAGTTCATGAACTCGATTAACTCAGTCTTAAAATATTCCCCTTCATTGTCTGATCAAATGACCTTAATATAGGTGTTAAATTGAGTAACTATCATATGATGAAAGGAATGAAACACATTATGTAACATCCCAACCAGATATTATGGGTTTAATAAAATAAAATGAAAATAATATCAATACCTCATTTAATATAACTGTAATTTCCAAAAACGCGGGAGTTTTAAATTCTTTATTTCATAATAAAGAGAACTCTAATTTCAAAATTCTCAAAACTTAATAAAATACTAAAATCGGTCTCATAATAGTTTACAACTTTATTCAAAACTATAATGATAAAAACTCAATAAAATTGTTTCCCATGAGTTTCTCCCGCTTCGTTGCTAAGCCTCACTTGATCCACCTACAACATCATCTACTCACGTGTACCGCGTACACGATCATCGCCAAACACAAGTAGATATGGTGAGCTTATAAGTAATACATCACATACATAAAAGATATATATTTACACCAGATAAATCATACAAGCA